>NW_020263156.1:0-2630 GCF_003255815.1 Theropithecus gelada | reverse complement strand
GGTCTAGTGGGATCAACTGACCTGGACATCATTTCAGTGCAGCGGAGTGAGTGCTGGGACGGGCTCCCTTGGGGCATCTGGGGCTGGGTTTGTCTGGTGTTTAGTCTCCTGCGTGGTACTTAGAGTTTATCAGTAAGATGAGCATTGGGAGGTTTCTAAGTGAAAGGAAAGGCAATCACTTATGTGAAACCTAAAATTTGTAGGTGTTCTGGGCCGTTTATAATTCACTGAATCTGTTTTGTCAGAACAAGACTATCATCTATTGTTTTGGATGGAGTGTGGCCAGCCCTGCCTTGCGATGTAAGGAAATCAGGAAACACTTGTCAGGTGTCAACACCGTGCCAGACACTCTTCTAGGGGTTTCCACATAAATCACTGTATTCATTTCTGTTACTGTTTTACCACATTTCCACAAATTTTGTGGCTTAAAATAATTGAAATTGTATCATCTCACAGTTCTTTGGGGCACCCACAGTTCTGACGTGGGTGTCCCTGGGCAAAAATCAGCATGTGGGCTGGGCTGCATTCCTCACTGGAGAATTGTTTCCAAGCGCTTTTGGCCAAATATAGTTCCTTGTGGTTGCAGGACTGAGGTGTCTGTTCCCTTGCTGGCCATCTGTTGGGGGCTGCCCTCAGCTCCTGAGGCCTCTATCTGGTCTTTGCACATGGTCCCATCAGCTCAGGACTAGCTAACCCAGGGATCTGGTCAGGCTCTTCAGTTCCCCTGTGTGCATTTCTCTTCTTGCACTCGGAGAAAGTTCTATGCCCTATTTTAAAATATTTTTTTGAGATGGAATCTCGCACTGTTGCCCAGGCTGGAGTGCAGTAGCGTGATCTCAGCTCACTGCAACCTCTACCTCCTGGGTGCAAGTGATTCTCCTGCTTCAGCCTCCTGAGTAGCTGGGACTACAGGTGCCCACCACGGTGTCCAACTAATTTTTGTATTTTTAGTAGAGATGGGGTTTCACCATTTTAGCCAGGATGGTCTCCATCTCTTGATCTCATGATCTGCCTGCCTTAGCCACCCAAAGTCCGGAGATTACAGGTGTAAGCCACCTCGCCTGGCCAGTTCTATGCTCTTAGAGGCTCATGGGATTAGATTGGACCTCCCTGGATAGCCCAAGATACTCCTCCTAAGGCCTTTGGCAAAGCCCTTTTCCTGCGTAACATAGTCACAGGTCTCGCGGGTTGGAATCTCCCACCACAGTTACCGATCCACTTACTACAGCAGCCTGGGAGGTGCTTTTCATTGCCTCTGGTTAACGGATACCAATTTTTTTTTTTTTTTTTTTTCAAATTGGCAGGAACATGAAGATCCTTCTTTTTTTTTTTTTTTTGAGACGGACTCTCATTCTCTTGACCGGGCTGGAGTGCAGTGGTGCGATCTTGGCTCACCACAACTTCCACCTCCCGGGTTCAGGCAGTTCTCCTGCCTCAGCCTCCTGAGTAGCTGGGACCACAGGCATGTGCCACCAAGCCTGGCTAATTTTTGTATTTTTAGTACAGACAGGGTTTCAGTATGTTGACCAGGCTGGTCACAAACTCCTGACCTCGTGATCCGCCCGCCTTGGCCTCCCAAAATGCTGGGATTACAGGTAAATACTCATTTTTAGCAAAGTTTTACAGACCTACAGCTCTAAGAGTCAGAAATTAACAAGGCTTAGGACAAAACCCAGCAATCCCCTACCTTACCCTTCTCCACTCTGCTCCCTGCTCCTTGGAGGTTACTGTGTTTATGTTTTAGCTCGTTCTTCTAGATTGTGTGAAAGACAGGGAGATGTCCTACTGTGGAAGACAAGGATTCGGGTTGCTCACCCTCCCCGCTCCTCCTGTTGTCCATGTTTTTCTCCCCCGTCCTCTCAGTATAATTATTGTGATAGTGAGGCCAGGCACGGTGGCTCATGACTTATCCCAGAATTTTGGGAGGCCGAGGCGGGCAGATCACTTGAGGCCAGGAGTTGAAGGCCAGCTTGACCAACACAGTGAAACCCCATCTCTACTAAAAAATACAAAAATTAGTCAGTTGTAGTGTCGCACACCTGTAGTTCCAGCTACTCAGGAGGATGAGGCATAAGAATTGCTTGAACCTGAGAGGTGGAGGTTGCAGTGAGCTGAGATCGCACCATAAGCTGAGATCGCACCACTGCACTCCAACCTGGGCAACAGAGGTAGACTCTGTCTCAAAAGAAATTATTGTGATAGTGGGATACATAGTACAATAGTGTATGTATTTAGTATTCTTCCTGGTTTTTGGCCCACAGCTTCTAAAACCCTTGTATTTTCCTGAGTGATAGGAACATCATTGGTTATAATATTTGGTCTTAGGTTTCAATACCTGATACAAGAGCTTCTAAGACTTTTGGAATCTCTGGGGTGATAGGAGTGTGTTTTGTATGATAATGAGATGACAGGTGGCTTCGGCCCCTAGACAGGTTCAGGATCAGGGCTGGTTGCCAGAAAGATGAGTCATGATTATAGAGTTGGACATGTCAGCCCCACCCCTACCTCTGGGAGGGGAGACAAGACAGGCTGGAGATTGAGCTAGTCACGGGTAGCCAATGACTTAATCATGTTGATGTTATGAAAACTCCATAAAACCCTCTAAATACTGGGTTTGGGGAGCTTCTGGT
>NW_020263155.1:0-2631 GCF_003255815.1 Theropithecus gelada | reverse complement strand
AATTTCCCTCTACACACTGCTTTAAATGTGTCCCAGAGATTCTGGTATGTTGTATCTTTGTTCTCATTGGTTTCAAAGAACATCTTTATTTCTGCCTTCATTTCGTTATGTACCCAGTAGTCATTCAGGAGCAGGTTGTTCAGTTTCCATGTAGTTGAGCGGTTTTGATTGAGTTTCTTAGTCCTGAGTTCTAGTTTGATTGCACTGTGGTCTGAGAGACAGTTTGTTATAATTTCTGTTCTTGTACATTTGCTGAGGAGTGCTTTACTTCCAATTACGTGGTCAATTTTGGAATAAGTACGATGTGGTGCTGAGAAGAATGTATATTCTGTTGATTTGGGGTGGAGAGTTCTATAGATGTCTATTAGGTCTGCTTGCTGCAGAGATGAGTTCAATTCCTGGATATCCTTGTTCACTTTCTGTCTCGTTGATCTGTCTAATGTTGACAATGGAGTGTTGAAGTCTCCCATTATTATTGTATGGGAGTCTAAGTCTCTTTGTAAGTCTCTAAGGACTTGCTTTATGAATCTGGGTGCTCCTGTATTGGGTGCATATATATTTAGGATAGTTAGCTCTTCCTGTTGAATTGATCCCTTTACCATTATGTAATGGCCTTCTTTGTCTCTTTTGATCTTTGATGGTTTAAAGTCTGTTTTATCACAGACTAGTATTGCAACCCCTGCTTTTTTTTGTTCTCCATTTGCTTGGTAAATCTTCCTCCATCCCTTTATTTTGAGCCTATGTATGTCTCTGCGTGTGAGATGGGTCTCCTGAATACAGCAGACTGATGGGTCTTGACTCTTTATCCAGTTTGCCAGTCTGTGTCTCTTAATTGGAGCGTTTAGTCCATTTACATTTAAGGTTAAGATTGTTATGTGTGAACTTGATCCTGCCATTATGATATTAACTGGTTATTTTGCTCATTAGTTGATGCAGTTTCTTCCTAGCCTCGATGGTCTTTACATTTTGGCATGTTTTTGAGATGGCTGGTACCGGTTGTTCCTTTCCATGTTGAGTGCTTCCTTCAGGGTCTCTTGTAAGGCAGGCCTAGTGGTGACAAAATCTCTAAGCATTTGCTTATCTGTAAAGGATTTTATTTCTCCTTCACTTATGAAACTTAGTTTGGCTGGATATGAAATTCTGGGTTTAAAATTCTTTTCTTTAAGAATGTTGAATATTGGCCCCCACTCTCTTCTGGCTTGTAGAGTTTCTGCCGAGAGATCTGCTGTGAGTCTGATGGGCTTCCCTTTGTGGGTAACCCGACCTTTCTCTCTGGCTGCCCTTAAGATTTTTTCCTTCATTTCAACTTTGGTGAATCTGGCAATTATGTGTCTTGGAGTTGCTCTTCTCGAGGAGTATCTTTGTGGCGTTCTCTGTATTTCCTGGATTTGAATGTTGGCCTGCCCTACTAGGTTGGGGAAGTTCTCCTGGATGATATCCTGAAGAGTGTTTTCCAACTTGGTTCCATTTTCCCCCTCACTTTCAGGCACCCCAATCAGACGTAGATTTGGTCTTTTTACATAATCCCATACTTCTTGCAGGCTTTGTTCATTTCTTTTTCTTCTTTTTTCTTTTGGTTTCTCTTCTCGCTTCATTTCATTCATTTGATCCTCAATCGCTGATACTCTTTCTTCCAGTTGATCGAGTCGGTTACTGAAGCTTGTGCATTTGTCACGTATTTCTCGTGTCATGGTTTTCATCTCTTTCATTTCATTTATGACCTTCTCTGCATTAATTACTCTAGCCGTCAATTCTTCCACTTTTTTTTCAAGATTTTTAGTTTCTTTGCGCTGGGTACGTAATTCCTCCTTTAGCTCTGAGAAATTTGATGGACTGAAGCCTTCTTCTCTCATCTCGTCAAAGTCATTCTCCGTCCAGCTTTGATCCGTTGCTGGCGATGAGCTGCGCTCCTTTGCCGGGGGAGATGTGCTCTTATTTTTTGAATTTCCAGCTTTTCTGCCCTGCTTTTTCCCCATCTTTGTGGTTTTATCTGCCTCTGGTCTTTGATGATGGTGATGTACTGATGGGGTTTTGGTGTAGGTGTCCTTCCTGTTTGATAGTTTTCCTTCTAACAGTCAGGACCCTCAGCTGTAGGTCTGTTGGAGATTGCTTGAGGTCCACTCCAGACCCTGTTTGCCTGGGTAACAGCAGCAGAGGCTGCAGAAGATAGAATATTTCTGAACAGCAAGTGTACCTGTCTGATTCTTGCTTTGGAAGCTTCCTCTCAGGGGTGTACTCCACCCTGTGAGGTGTGGGGTGTCAGACTGCCCCTAGTGGGGGATGTCTCCCAGTTAGGCTACTCAGGGGTCAGGGACCCACTTGAGCAGGCAGTCTGTCCCTTCTCAGATCTCAACCTCCGTGTTGGGAGATCCACTGCTCTCTTCAAAGCTGTCAGACAGAGTCGTTTGGGTCTGCAGAGGTTTCTGCTGCTTTTTGTTGTTGTTGTTGTTGTTGTTGTGTAGCTGTGCCCTGTCCCCAGAGGTGGGGTCTACAGAGACAGGCAGGTTTCCTTGAGCTGCTGTGAGCTCCACCCAGTTGGAGCTTCCCAGCAGCTTTGTTTACCTACTTAAGCCTCAGCAATGGTGGGCGCCCCTCCCCCAGCCTCGCTGCTGCCTTGCCGGTAGATCACAG
>NW_020263154.1:0-2632 GCF_003255815.1 Theropithecus gelada | reverse complement strand
TCTGTCTCTGTCTGTATCTCTTTGTCTCCATCTCCATCTCCGTCTCCATCTCCGTCTCTGCACCTCCCGCTCACCAAGGCTGCTCCCCTCACCAACTCCCCTACCTCCTGGCTTCTCCCTATCTCTGACTCAACAGGGACTGAGTGCCGCAGAGGCCCCTGGGGAGGTCTGGGCTTTCTACTGCCTTCTGGTTACAGCCTCTCCTTCCCTGTATCTGTCCTTCATCCTGGCCTAATGAGTCCACATTTTATTTAGGGAGAGGGCAGAGTGACAACCCTGGGTGGGGGTGGGGGGGGGGGGACAATCTGCAGTGCCCTGCATGACTGAGTGTATCTGGTTGTCTGTAGACCAGGTTTAGAATCTCCATACAAAGTTAGGATTAGTAGGAGTAACTAGGGGAATTAGAGTGAACCATAATAATGATGACAAAGGTGTAGAGGGTAAGTTCAACATTGCCGAAATCACAAAGGGCACCCTGCCAAGCTAGGTCTTCTACGAGAGTAAAAAGTTGGGAAACCTACTGGTTGGGAGATGGGTCGGGAAGGAGGGTATCTATGGGGTTTATGAAGGAAAAGTCAGTTAAGTTAAGATGAAGAATGGTGAGGAAGTGAGAAAATTTGAGGAGGGTGTTGATCCTTGAGTAGAACCTGGCCACCTGGAGAAAGGGAAGGGGAATAGATGTTTTGAGTTAGGTTAAGATGTTTCGTCCCAAGAGGGGGTGGGACAAGAGGGCATGATGAGGAAAGAGTGGGCAAAGCATGCATAGTCCAGGCAGTAACTTAGCATTGGGGTCTAGCGAGGGTTAGACGGTTTACCGTCTACCCTAACTACTGAGATAGTGGATGGCTGGCTAGAACCTCCATAGGTTGACAAAACAGAATAGGTAGCCTCCGTATTGATAAGAAAAGAAGTTGGCTTACCCGCTACCTGAAGAGTTACCCTAGGCTCGGCGAGGGTGACAGGGGTCTCCAAGTGTGGGCACCGTCAGTCGTCGTCCAGGTGTAGGAGCTGGAAGGAGCCTTCCGGCCTTTGAGGAGAGGCACCACGTTGAGGCGCAATGCCTGCCCTGCTGGCGGGGCAATCAGACTTCCAGTGTCCTTCCTGTTGGCAGGTTGGGCATGGCGTGGTAGGCAGGCGAGGATTTGGACACCTTTTTTCCCAATGCCCAGTTGTGCCACACTTAAAGCATGGACGAGACAGAGTGGCCGGCTTGGCCTGGGGACACTGGTTTGCCCAGTGTCCTGGGTCTCCGCATTTACAGCAGGAGCCCTTGGGAGACTTGCCCTGTGTCTTCCCTGCCGGCAGAGTGGGCAACGCTGGTTGGAGGGCAGCCACTAGAGCTTGCGCCTGAAGCACAGCCCTTCTTTTCTCCTTGTCTAGCTCTGCGGCCTCAGCTGCTTCTTCTCTGGAGTTAAAAACTTTAAAGGCCAATTTTACTAAGTCCTGTATGGGGGTTTGAGGCCCATCTTCAACCTTTTTTAGCTTTTTTGGAATATCTGAGGCTGACTGGGAGATAAAATAGGAGGCTAGGACAGCTGCTGCGGCTGGGGAGGTGGGATCTAGCCGAGTAAATTGGGCTAGTGCCTCTGTAAGGCGATTTAGGAAGGAAGCCGGATTCTCATCTGAGTGCTGGATAATTTCCTTTAGTTTATCAAAATTGACCACTTTGTTAGAGGCTGCCTGCATACCGGCCAAGAGACATTGAACCATAATGTCTCTCCTATGGCGGCCAGGCTGCTGTGGTTGGTAGTCCCAATCTGGTTCTATGGACGGGACAGCCATCTCTCCTAACGGGACAGTGGCGTCAGTTAAATGCCATTGATCCGCATGTTGCCTGGCGGCTGCAAGAATACGCTCTCTTTCCTCTGGGTTAAGGGAGGAGGACAAAATGACCTGTAAGTCATGCCAGGTTAGATCATATGCCTGACATAGGTATCGAAACTCCTTGGAATACAGGGTGGGGTTAGCAGAGAAATCGCCGAGCCGTTTTTCAGTCTTGGAAAGGTCTGTCAAGGAAAAAGGGACATGGACTCTAACTAGTCCTTCGGCTCTGGCGACCTCTCGGAGGGGGGCCAACAAACTAACAGGGGAGGTTGAAACAGACTGACCAGTCAGGTAGGTTGAGGCAGGCTGACCGGTAGAGGGGGTTGGGGCAGGCTGACTGGTAGAGGGCTGACTAGTGGGGGCCGCTACCGCGGTCTTGGAGCGAGTGTGGGCGGAAATGGGAGAGGTAAGAGGAGTGGCTGAGGGAGGGGCGGTAGGAGGAGCATAGGGAGGGGGTTTGGTAGGTTGGGAGGGAGGTGCCCCGCCGTCGGCCTCGTCTGAGATGGAAGTAGAATCTTCCTCTGCTTGTGGTGTGGAGGCCGAGGGCTGGGTTTTAACTAACAAGACCTGGGCCATTGAACACTGGGCGCACAGGTCTGGGCGAGAGCGCAAGTCCCAAAAGCCTTGGACATAGATAATCTCTGACCACTTTCCAAGCCTTTGGCAGAAATTAGAAAGATCTAATAGAATGTTATAGTCAAGTGTGCCATGTGGTGGCCATTGAGATTGGTTGTCTAATTTATACTGCGGCCATGCCACACTGGAAAGGAAAATTAGCCGCTTTCGTTTTAAATCTTGGGCTAAATGC
>NW_020263153.1:0-2633 GCF_003255815.1 Theropithecus gelada | reverse complement strand
CCACAAGTACAGCCCCGGCACGCAAGAATTCCTTTCTTGCCATAAAAAATCATGGCTCTAGTACATCCAGATTATCAGTGGCAATATGACCCAGAACAACAGAAAACAAAGCAACCAGGGGGTGTAAAGAAAAGGTTTCCTATCATGTGTTAAACATTTCTGGGGTTCATGAAGCCATCACAAAAGAAGAGACATTAAAGAAAGAAAGAAGACATGCTTCAGATGTGCTGAAACATGTATTAACTCATAAATATTCCAAGACAGTGAAGTGAAAAATCATTATTAGATACATCAGAAATATTTGCATACATGTGTTCACACAGACATACACAAACACAAAGACACTATTTTACAGGTATAAATTAATATATTTATTTATAATTTATTAATTTTACACAAAAGCTGCAGCTTTTAGGAACAGTGATGATTAATTTTATATGGTAACTAGGGGAGTCCTGGTACCCAGATTTTTGGTCAAACACTAGTTCAGATGTTGCCGTGAAAACATTTATTTTCAGATATGATTAACATCTCAATAAGATATTGAGTAAAGCAAATTACCTCCCATAATGTGAGTGGGTCTTATCCAATCTGTTAAAGGCTTTTTGAGAAAAGACCTGAATATGAACTAATTCTGCCTCCAGACTGCCTTTGTATTCAAGACTAAAATATCAACTCTTGCAAGACTTTCCAGCCTGTTAGTCCCCGCAGCACATTTCAGACCTGGCAGCACCCATAATAATGTAAGCCAATTCCTTAAAATCTCTTTCTTACTCACTTTCTGCATACATATGTATATGTTTTACATGCACATAGGTATACATATGTGTATACATATGTTTATTGTATATGCTGTATATATTATAACAATATACATATATAAAATTATGTGTATTTCTCTGCAATATATCTATTATATCTATTTTCAGAGAAATAGATATAATTTCATCTATTTCTATGGAGAATCTTAATGTGAGAGTTAAATCTGATTTATGGAGAAAAGTATAAGGCAAAGGAAACAAAAGTGAACAAGGACAAGACTTAAGTGCTGATGATTCAAAAACAGATATGGGATTAATTTGAGAGGAATATACCACATATAGTAAGTAATAGCAATCACGTAACAAAAGGTCATGAGAAAATATCATTAGAGTTGAGCCATAGGGCAATCTGCAAAAAATTTCCTTCCTTAACACAGTAGCTCATTTGACAATTTCCTGAAATAAAATTTGACACTGTCCTAGATATCCTCTGTCCTGTTTTTTTCTTGATGGGAAGTCTTAGGAAATTAAATTTATACATACATACAGATTTACCACATATACAAATTGTTTATTCAGTAACTTTTTGAAATAATGGTATTTGAAAGCTTTTTGGAGAAAACCTTTAAGAAAAATTTTATCATTTTTGCATAATTTTTTCCTTAGTAAGCAACTAAACAATTGCTTTAAGAATTGCTATGATATCATTACAATTTCAGCCAAATCATTCTCAAATTTACTCAATACCACAGATTCTAGTAAGACAATATCAAACAGAAAAATTTTCAACTGTCTGCCAGGTTTTGAAAAAATCTACACAAAAAAATGTGTGTGTGTGCATGTGTGTGTATTCGTGTGTGTATACACTGAATGATAATGATGTAACATCCATTATCAATCTGTGATGTGTGCGAGCTTCTTCAATGTCTTTTGAAATGACTTTTTAAGCCTGGACTGAAAAACATTTTTTTTTTTTTTTTTTTTTTTGAGGCGGAGTCTTCACTCTGTCGCCCAGGCTGGAGTGCAGTGGCACCATCTCGGCTCACTGCAAGCTCCGCCTCCCGGGTTCGCGCCATTCTCCTGCCTCAGCCTCCCGAGTAGCTGGGACTACAGGCGCCCGCCACCGCGCCCGGCTAATTTTTTGTATTTTTAGTAGAGACGGGGTTTCACCGTGTTAGCCAGGATGGTCTCGATCTCCTGACCTCGTGATCCGCCCGTCTCGGCCTCCCAAAGTGCAGGGATTACAGGCGAAAAACATTTTTAAGCATATGCCAAAGCCTTCTACATCAGTGTGTTACATTTATCAAAGTCTCTCACAGAAAAAAAAAATAATCATCAAGAATCCCTGGTTTAATCACCTGACACTATCACTTTCCAAATGATGATCATTTCACACCCTTTCTTCACCACCCACTACTCGTCACCAACTATCAAGCTGTTTCTTCATTCTTTGACAAGTTAAAACACATTTGTTAAATTTTATATACTAATTATATTTACTTTCAATTTTATTTTGTTTTTTTATGTTTATTACAATTTATTTTATGTTTATTACTGATATAAACTTTTTTAATTATTTCATTGATATATTTTACTATCTTTGATAATTAATTGAAAAACTTCTTCTAGAATGGAGGATGTGCTTAATTTTTTACCTCATTAAATTGTCAGCCTTCCACTCAGTTGCAGAGTTTACATGAACTCATTTAAGACTTTAAGAAAAAACAGCTTTTTACATTGTTTCTTTTCTCTTATGAAAATGGAATAAATACTTTTACCGTATGTATTAGGGTTGTGCAGAGAAACAGAAGCTGTGCGATACGAAGTGTGTCTACTTAAGGTGAACATGTCAACCTGTTTTATTGTAGGGAG
>NW_020263152.1:0-2633 GCF_003255815.1 Theropithecus gelada | reverse complement strand
ACCAACTTTTGGATTTATTAATTTTTTTTATCTTTCTGATTCATTGACTTCTGTTTCATTATTATTTCCTTCCTCTGCATGCTTTGTTTTAATTTGTTCTTTTTTGTTTTTTTTATGGCAGAAGCCAGGTTGCTAATTTGAGATCTTCTTTTTTAATAGAGACACTTAAAAATACCGATTTTTCTCTAGTACTGCAGCTACATCCCACAGATTTTGATTTATTATACTTTCATATCCTTCAGTTTAGAAGACGTCTTAATTTCTCTTATGATTTCTTCATTGACAAAATTGTCGATCAGAATTTTGATGTTTAATTTCCAGATACTTGGTATTTTTTATGATCACATATCTTAGTCTATTTGGGCTGTTGAAACAGAACACCGTAGTCTGTGTGGCTTATAAACAACAGAAATCCGTTTCTCACAATTCTCACAATTCCAGAGCCTGGGAAGTCCAAGGTCAAGACAACGGCAGAGAGTGTGTGATGAAGGGTGCGTCCTGATTCACAGATGGTGTCTTTTCTTGGTGTCCTTACATGGTGGAAGGAGCAAAGGAGCTCAATGAGGTCCCTTTTATAAGGGGACTAATCTCACTAATAAGGGCTCTGCCCTCAGGCTTTAATCACCTCCAAAAGGCCCCAGCTTCAAACACCATCACATTAGGGATTAGGTTTCAATATGTGAATTTAGGGGATGACAACAACATTCAGTCCACAGGATCATCTTATTGTTACTGATTTCTAATGTGTTTCCATACGGTCAGAAAATACATCTTGTATGATTTCAATATTTTCAAATGTATTGTTTTATGGCCTGAAATACAGTTTCTCTTGGTAAATGTATCATTTGCACTTGAGACAATATGTATTTTTTCACTGATGTTCATATGTGTATAAATGAATAAAGACTGTGTGGCTAATGCTTTTTGGTTTACTAGGTCTTTGCTGGAATTTTCTGTAGTTTGAAAATTTATTGCTAAAGAGAAAGTTTTAACATGTCTAATGTTTAACGTTTAACATGTCTAACCCCTGCCTCCCTAGTTCCAGCAATTCTCCTGCCTTAGCCTTCCTTGTAACTGAGATTACAGGCACCTGCCACTACACTCGGCTAATTTTCTTGTATTTTTAGTAGAGACGGGTTTTCATCTTGTTGGCCAGGCTGGTCTTGAACTCCTGACTTTGTGATCCGCCAGCCTCAGGCTCCCAAAGTGCTGGGATTACAAGTTCGAGCCACCGTGCCCAGCCAGATTCTTTTTATTCTATCCATTGTGATAATCTCTGAATTCTGATTGGGGAGTTTAATCCATTTACATTTAAAGTAATTACTGATAAGGAACGATTTAGTTCTGTAATTGTGATGTTGGTTTTATGCATGTCTTATAGCTGTTTTGTCCCTCATCTCCTTCATTCCAACCTTCCTTTGTTTTTAATCGATTTTTTTCTAGTGATATGTTTTCATTGCCTTCTCATTTTCTTTTGTGTATAGTTTATGTCTATTTCTTTGTGATTACTATGGTATTGCATATAACAATACAGTTATGACAATCTTGAATTGAAGCCAATATGAAACTCTGCTTCTTTACATCTTTTCCCACCCCTCATTTTACGTTATTGATGTCACAAGTTACACCTTAGCAGACCGGCAGGCTGGCAGGCTGGAAAATCATAATGTTGCAGCCTTCAGTCTAAAATTTGTAGACCAGGCTGGCAGACTGGAAATGTAAATAGTAGTTTCTACTGTCATCTTCAGGCAGAATTTTTTTCTCCTCTGGGAAGCCTCATAATTTGCCCAAAGGCCTTCAACTGATTAAAAAAGCCCCACCCAGATTTTTGAGGGTAATTTCCTTTTCATAAAATCATCTGATACCAGATTTTAATCACAACTGCAAAACACCATCATAGCAACATGTAAATTTAGTGTTTGATTAAATAACTAGGTACTGTGGTATAGTCAAATTGACACATAAGACCCACCATCCCAGTCTATGCTTGTGAACTTGGCACCCATTAACATTTTCTTAAACCTTACTTCGTCTCCAAATAAGAACAATTATAAAGGCATACTTTTGCCAAAGATGATACAATTAGCTTGCACCCGACTAAAAACACACTAACCCTTTCCTCAGAAAAAGATTCAAACTGAATGCATGATACGCACTCTTCTCTTTGATGTACTGTAACCTAAATACCATGTGTAATAAAAGTTACACCATCATTAATAAAAGGGAACTATCATTAGCACGTCTTATGTTTTATTGCAAGACGATCGGGAAAGATGAAAAGAAAGGTATTTGCTCAATACATGTCTGGATACATACACACAGACAGAAATATCATTATAAAAACATAAGGAAGTAATGCTGATAACATTTGCTGTCTTTATTTCTGTAAGTGCTCACATGGTTACAGCTGGTTATTTATTTATTTACTTATTTATCTGAGACAGGGCCTTGTCCTGTTGCCCAGGCTGGAGTGCAGTGGCATTACCTCGGCTCACTGCAACCTCCACTTCCTGGACACAAGTGATCCTCCTACCTCAATCTCTTAAGTAGCCTGGACTACAAGCACACCATCAAGTCTGACTAATTTTTTGTATTTATTTTCAGTAGAGATGGAGTTTCAGCATTTTGCTCAG
>NW_020263151.1:0-2635 GCF_003255815.1 Theropithecus gelada | reverse complement strand
GAAAGAAAGAAAGAAAGAAAGAAAGAAAGAAAGAAAGAAAGAAAGAAGAAAAGAAAAGAAAGAAAGGAAGGAAGAAAAAGAGAAAGAGCAAAAGCCAAAGCCAAATTACTGGGGGTTTTAAGCTTAGAGGAACGGAGCTGCTGAGGTTGTAAATTCAGGCAAACACTCAACACTAGAAAAACACCATAATGTTAGCACTGGAGCCTCTGGGAGAGGCGATGGAGACGCAGGTTTTGAGAGATGATTCTGAAGAAGTTGGAAGAGGACAGAAACAGCAGACAGCACTGCAGAGAG
Organism: Theropithecus gelada; assembly: GCF_003255815.1. Lineage (NCBI taxonomy): Eukaryota > Metazoa > Chordata > Mammalia > Primates > Cercopithecidae > Theropithecus > Theropithecus gelada. The sequence continues at coordinate 2,341 of NW_020263151.1, read as the reverse complement.
ACTGCAGGCAGACTCCTTGGCAGGATCACCCTTGATTCCTCCAGGGTACCTGGCACAGGACAGGTGCCCAAGAAAAACCTGATGAGTCAATGAATGAATATGCGGTGACTGAAGCCTTCCCCGAAGAAGCAGAAGGTGGCAGGATGAGTTTCACATTCTTGAGAAAGCCTGTGCCTGCCTGTGGAGAGCCCATCCTTCTTGCATTCTTAAGCGGGTTTTCTGAACTCGTGTCCTGGGGAAGCAGAAGGCAGTTCTGAGGTTCACTGAGCTCGAACAGCGTTTTGATACAAACAGACCTGGGCCCACTGAAAGAGTTATGCACTTGGCCGGAACACCACCTTGAGTTCAGTCAGAAAGCACATCTGTGCCTCATTGATAATGTAATAACCTACATTACATTCTTGGCCGAGAGCACCTGTGCACGGCCCAGAAGGTCAGCCCAGGGCAACCATTCTTGATGGAGGTGATATTAACAGCTCTCATTAAAACTGATGACTCTAGCGGTGCCCAGAAGCGAAGCTACAGTGAAGCGTCTGTCCACATTTCCATTACAAGCCCCCATTTTTGGAGTTCATAACTCAACCATGGAAATATGCTTTGCATTGAACTGAAACCTGAAAAGAAAACTGTCACAGGGTAAAGAGAGTTAGACTTTTAGGGCTGTAAAATGTGTCAGTTGTCCATTACCATCTGTACACGTCCAGCTCCATGTTAGAAAGAATGTTACTGTTTTCCTGCCCCTGTCTGGATGGTGGAAATGGAAGACCACATGAGGGTGGAGGACTCCTTTCTGAGCTGGTCCAGAGGAAATCTGAATGTCTTAACTTTTATGCATATTGGGGATGCTAAGAGCTCTGTCATAATGGAAGTAACACTTGTATGACAATCATTTATCCTAGGTGTTGTTCTGTTTATTGTTACCTGTGCAAAACCAGCAAGCAAAGAACCCCTAGGGCTCAACCTGAGGCTTAAGGAGGTTACATAGGGCTGGATGTAACTTTCAACACCTTTCTCTGATGAAAGGGAGACCTGAAGGCATGCGTTTCACTGAGGTAATTTGAAAGGACTCTTTTTTATTTTGACCAAAAAAAAAGATCTTGTGAAATGCATTCCTGTCATGGTTGGGCAGGTTAAAGCTCAATGGTCTATATATCTGTATCTCTGCCCCAGCTGGGGATGTAGAACGACTCTTACCCCTCCAGAAATATGAAGGATCAGGTTCATAGAAGACTTCTTTGAAAATCTAAGCAGATTATTACTTCTGCTTTTTCTAACAAGTATTGCTTGGGAAGAAAAAGGTCATTATTGTCTTCAGTATCTTCCAGTCCTTTCTCTAAACACCACAAAAATTACATGAAGACTGGAATCAGATCATGCTGTTTCTCTGCTTAAAATTCTTCAATGATTTCCTGCTGGGTTTCAAATAGAATTTACATTCATCTCCATTGCCCATGAGGGCTGTACAACCTGGCCTCTCAAGAGCCTTGTGGCCTCTCGTCGTGCTGTCCACACCCAGTCATACCTGACTTTTTCCAGTTTCTCAGCTACATCAACCTTTTTTCTCCCACCTCAGGGGCTTTTCATTTATGAATCTCTTTGCCAGTTATGTTTCTCTTCCCACACTCAGAACGGCTGGCCTCTTCATATCCTTTGAGCTCAAATGTCACCTCTACCTGCCTGCTCCATCACCTCTCTTAACAATCTCCATCTCAGCCCCCTGTTGGCTTCTTTTTAAAAATTGAGCACAGCTATTGTTTTACTAATCTGTTTTCGTACTTGTCCTTTATCTATGGCCATCTAGAAAGCATGCTTCATAAAAGTAGGGGCCTTGGCCATTATTGTAGTCCCAGTGTCTAGTACAGACCACGTGCTCACTATTTGCTGAATAAATTGAGATTTATGTATTACATAATGCATTTTAAGTTTAAGCTTTAGTAGTCATTATTCTCTTTGAAGTATATATAATAGAATAATTTCTCCTTGATTTTTATATAACCTCCACTTTGCAAAGAGGAACTAGAATTCCCACACCAAATGACAGTCTTAGAAATTGGATGCATAAGGCAGACATGATGGCACACATCTGCAGTCCCAGTTGCTTCAGAGGCCAAAAGAGGAGGACTGCTTGAGCCGAGGAGTTCAAGGTTACAGTGAGCTAAGCAGGTTCCACTGCATTCCAGCCTAGGTGACAAAACAAGACCCTGCCAAGAAAGAAAAAGGAGGGAGGGAGGAAGGGAAGAAGGAAGGAAGGAGGGAGAGAGGGAGGGAGGGAGGGAGGGAGGGAAGGAAGGAAAGAAGGAAGGAAGGAAGGAAGGAAGGAAGGAAGGAAGGAAGGAAGGAA
>NW_020263150.1:0-2636 GCF_003255815.1 Theropithecus gelada | reverse complement strand
AATCCTGAGGTTGAATAGTATGTCTTCCAACTTGGTTCTTTCTCAATATTGTGTTGGCTATTCTAGTTATTTTGCCTTTTCATATAAATTTTGGAGTTACTTTATTATTCACAAAATAATTTGGTGAAATTTTGATTGGGATTGTGGTGAATCCATGGGTTAAGTTATGGAAAATTGACGTGTTGACAATAGTGAGTCTTTCTATCCATGTACATGGAATGGCTCCCCATTTATTTAGATAGTCCCTGAGTTTTTCTTTTCTTTTCTTTCTTTCTTTTTCTTCCTTTAAAAAAAAATTTTTTTTTTTTTTTGTATTTTTGGTAGAGATGGGGTTGGCCATCTCAGCTGGCCATGTTGGCCAGGCTGATTTTGAACTCCTGACCTCAGGTGATCCACCCCTTTTGGCCTCCCAAAGGACTGGGATTACAGGCATGAGCCACCACGCCCAGCCTGTCTCTGATTTTTTCAATAGAGTTTTATAGTTTTCCTCATGTAGAACCACTACGAATAACAATATGGTGGTGGTATGGTTTGACTGTGTCTCCACCCAAATCTGAACTTGAATTGTATCACCCAGAATCCCCCCATGTTTTGGGTGGAACCCAGGGGAAGGTAATTGAATTATGGGGGCCGGTCTTTCCCATGCTATTCTCGTGATAGTGAATAAGTCTCACAAGATCTGATGCGTTTATCAAGGGTTTCTGCTTTTGCTTCTTCCTAATTTTCTCTTGCTGCTGCCATGTAAGAAGTGCCTTTTGCCTCCCACCATGCTTCTAAGGTCTCCCCAGCCATGTGGAAGTGTAAGTCCAGTTAAACCTCTTTTTCTTCCCAGTCTCGGGTATATCTTTATCAGCAGTGTGAAAACAGACTAATACAGGTGATTTCTCCAAAATTGAAAATAAAATTACAATATGATCTCACAATCCTGTTTCTGGGTATATATCTGAAAGAATTGAAAGCAGGGTCTTAGATATTTGCAAAGCCATATAAATTGTGTTATTATTCACAGTAGCTGAGAGCTGGAAGCAACCCAAATGTCTATCAACAGAAGAATAGGTAAGGGAGGATTAACTCTGGGCTCTGTATTTGATTCCATTGGTCTAAATGTCTGTCTTTATGCTACTTCCAAACTATTTTGATTACTGTAGCTTTGTAATATGTTTTGAATTCTAGAAGTGTGAGACCTCTAACTTTGGTCTTTCTTTTCAATACTTTTTTTGGCTATTCAGGTCCCTTGGGATGACATTTAAATTTTTGGATGGGTTTTCTCTATTTCATGGCCTGTTCCCCCTCCAGGGCAAAATCTCTGAGGCAGTGTTCTGTAATTGTGGGTGGAAACAATGACAGGTTACCCAGCCCACCCATCCCACCTTGAAACTTCAGGCACCCACTGGTAACTAACTGAGCTCATTGTGGAGGAGCAGCAGTCTGAGGTTCTTTGGATTGCTTCCCCACATAATGAGCCACTCCCTCATGAACTAGGCAAGGATGGTCAGGGCCCCCATCTCCTCCGTTTGCTGCATCTAAGGCAGGGCCCCTATTTCACAAGTAGGTCTTGAGTGTTAAAAGGGAGCCTCCAACTCTCAAATGCACTTGCCTCAAAACAAATAGATGGGGGTTGGATGCGGAATGCTGTGTTGTCTCTGGTTTTAGAATCAGGGCAGCAGTAAAGATGACTAAACTCTTTATTTGTATAATCATTTTGTGGTAGTAAATACCTAAAATATTAGCTTAAACTTTGAAAGGTGATAATTTTTTGTTGTTGTTTTTTTTGAGATGGAGTCTTGCTCTTGTTGTTCAGGCCAGAGTGCAATGGTGTGATCTCAGCTCACTGCAACCTCTGCCTCCTGGATTCAAGCAATTCTCCTGCCTCAGCCTTCTGAGTAGCTGGGATTATACATGCCCATCACCACACCCAACTCATTTCTGTGTTTTTAATAGAGATGGGGTTTCACCATGTTGACAAGGCTGGTCTTGAACTCATGGCCTCAGGTGATCTGCCCACCACGGCCTGTCAAAGCGCTGGGATTATAGGCATGAGCCACCATGCCCGGCTGAAAGATGATAAATTTTGAAAGTATGTAGATTTAGATTTCCATCCTATCTTCTCTACTTAAAAGCCAAGAGATCCTACACAATTCACTCATCTTCCCTGAGACTGTTAACTTATCTATGCTATGGGATCAATGACACCTCTATTAAGACTTTTTTTTTTTTTTTTTTTTTTTTGAGGTGTAAGTGCCAAAATCTTTGTGAAGGATCTGAAACACAGAATCTAAACTGATAACTGTTAATTCCATTTCTTCCAGTTCTCTTTTCTTATTATTTATACCTCCTTTATTTATTTATTTTTTTTGTGAAATACTTCCTTTATTTTAAGATACTGCAAACAGTAAATAGATTTCTGAATTGAAATGCTAAGTACAAAAAATGTAAAAAATTATTTTTGCTGGGCATGGTGGCTTATGCCTGTAATCCCAGCACTTTGGGAGGCTCACGTGGGTGGATCACCTGAGGTCAGGAGTTCAAGACCAGCCTCGCTAACATGGTGAAACTCAGTGTCTACTAAACAATACAAAAATTAGCCAGGCGTGGTGGCGGGTGCCTGTAATCCCAGCTACTAGGGAGACTGAGGT
>NW_020263149.1:0-8763 GCF_003255815.1 Theropithecus gelada | reverse complement strand
AAACAGCACTTCTGGACTCACACAGGACATGGGAGAACTCACTGCCCTGAATGAAAGGACACAGAGCTAGGTGTCCTTTGGAGGGACATGTCCTTTGTAGGAACATGGATGAAGCTGGAAACCATCATTCTAAGCAAACTAACGCCATAACAGAAAACCAAACACTGCATGTTCTCACTCATAAGTTGGAGTTGAACAATGAGAACACATGGACACAGGGAGGGGAACATCACACACTGGGGTCTGTCAGGGTGTGAGGGCTGGGGGAGGGATAGCATTAGGAGAAATACCTAATGTAGATGACAGGTTGATGGGTGCAGCAAATCACCATGGCACATGTATACCTATGTAACAAACCTGCACAATCTGCACATGTACCCTAGAACTTAAAGTATAATTTAAAAAGACTCTGATGCATTCTTAAATACATAAATTGCATTTCTTCAGCTGCAGAATTTCAGCTAGATTCTTTTCAATTATTTCATTCTCTTATTAAATTTATCTGTGGAATTCTGACTTTTCCTGTGCTATCTTGAATTTCTCTGAGTTCCCTGAACCCAGCTGTTCCAAATTCTCTTTCTGAAAGGTCACATATCTCTGTTTATCCAGGATTAGTCCCTGGCTACCTATTTAGTTCATTGGATGAGGTCATGTTTTCCTGGATGGTGTTGATGCCAGTAGACATTCTTCAGTGTCTGGGCATTGAAGAATTTGTTATTTATTGTAGTCTTCTATATCTTGTCTTGTTTGTATCCATCATTTTTGAGAAGGCTTTCCAGATATTTGAAAGGACTTGGGTATCAAGAGCTAAGCAGCATCTGCTTTAAGGAGCACCTCAAGCCTAATAAAACTATAGTTCTTGCAGACTCATAGAGTTATTAACTTGATGGTTTTGAAAAAGATGAATTCTCTGGATTACCAGGCAGATATCTTGTTCTCTAGCCTGAATTTTTCCCAAAGAAACGGAGAATCTCTCTCAGTTTTTAACCTCCAAAAACTGAGGGTGGAGTCATATTAGCACCCCTGTGGCCACCAACACTATGACTATGCTGGGTCAGACCTGAAGCCAGCACAGGACTGGCGAGGGCTGGTTTAAATACTACTTCTGTGTGTGAGTGTCGGCTGAGTTTGGTCTGGTTTTCCTTTCTGCTCTAACAGGACAGCACTGAGTTCAATGCCTCACAATTGCTGTTCTCCCTCCCTCAGCACCCAGAGATGATCTCTATACCATGCTGCTACTGCCGGGGCAGGAGAATGGGGTTGGGGAGAGGTGGCATTGGCAACTTAAGACCTTTTTTCTATCTTTTCTTTACCTCTTTCAGTGATATGAAGTTAAAATCAGGTGTTACACAGGCTCACCTGATTTTTGGTTCTCATGAAGGGGCTTTCTCTGTGTAGATAGTTGTAAATTGGTGTCCTTAGAGAAATACAATTTGTGTAGCCATCAGTTCCACTATCTTGCTCTGCCTCCTTTTGTCTTTTATGATCTTTGTTGTTTGAAGGTCTGGTTTGCCTAGAATTAGAATAGCAACCCCTGCTTTTTGTTTTGTTTTGTTTTTCATTTGCTTGGCAGAATTTTCTACATCCCTTTACTTTGAATCTATGCATTTCATTGATTGTGAGATGAGTCTCTTAATTACAGAATACTGGGTTTTGCTTCTTTATCCAAGTTGCCATTCTGTGCCTTTTAATTGGGGCATTTAGATAATTTACAATCAAGGTTAGTATTCATATGTGCAAATTTGATCCTGTCAACATGTTGTTAACTGGTTATTATGCAGACTTGTTTGTGTGGTTGCTTTATAGTGCCACTGGTCTATGTACTTAAGTGAGTTTTTGTAGTGCCCAATAATGGTGTTTCCTTTCCATATTTAGCACTCACTTCGGGACCTCTTGTAAGGTTTGTCTTGTGGAAATGCATTCCCTCAGCATTCGTTTGTTTGAGATGGATCTCATTTCTCCTTTGCTTATGAAGCTTAGTTTGTCTGGATAAGAAATTCTCAGTTGAAAATTCCTTTCTTTAAGAATGCTAAATATAGGCCCCTAATCCCTTCTGGTTTGTAAGATTTCTGCTGAAAGGTCCACTGTTAGCCTGATGAGGTTCCGTTTGTAGGTAAACCACCTCTTCAGTTGCCTTTACATTTTTTTCTTTTATTTAGACCTTGGAGAATCTGATGATTATGTGTCTTGGGGGTGGCTGTCTTTTGTAGTATCTCATAGAGGTTCCCTGCATTTCCTAACTTTGAATGTTGTCCTATCTAGCAGAGAAACATTTCATGGACAATATCCTAAAATGTGTTTTCCAAATTGCTTGCTTTGTTTCCTCTTTCAGAGACACTAATGAGTCATAAATTTGGTCTCTTTACAAAATCCCATATTTCTCAGGTTTTGTTCTTCGTTCTTTCTTCTTTTTTCTTTATTTTTGTCTGAGTTATTTCAGAGAGCCAGTCTTCTAGTTCTGAGATTCCTTCCTCAGCTTGGTCAATTCTGCTGCTAATATTGTGATTATATAATGAAATTCTTGAAATGAGTGTTTTAGTTCTATCTTATCAGGTTTTTTTCTTATAATTTCCAGTTCACCTTTGATTTCCTTCATCTTATTTTATTCCTCAGAAACCTTGGACTGGGTTTTGATGTTCTCCTGGGTATGAATAATGTTCATTTCTACTGACATTCTTTATCTGTCATTTCAGCCATTTCAGCCTGGTTAAGAACCATTGTTGGAGAACAAGTTGAGCCATTTAGAGTTAAGAAGACACTCTGGCTTTTTGAGTTACTAGAGTTTTTGTCATGGTTCTTTCTCATCTTTGTGGGTTGGTATTCTTTCAGTCTGTGAATTTGCTGTCCTTTGGATGGGATTTTTGTTCTTCTGACCTCTTTAATGTCCTTGGGGGTTTGATTGTAATATAAGGTGGGTTTAGTCAACTGGCTACATTTCTGGAAAATTTTAGGACACCAAAGCTGAGCTCAGGATGCCTGGAATGCATGCTTTAACTCTAGGGCCGCTAATATCAAGCCATTGGCTTTGCTTTCTGGTCTCTTGAGGTTAGGAACCTGCTGTGTGGGAGGGACCCAGGTGTTCCTGGATCACTGTTCACAACACTCCGATGGGTGGCGCCAGGCAGGTTGCTTTGTCATGTGGTGTTAGCTAGATCCATGCTCATTTTCATGTACCAGCAGCAATGGCAATGTGGTGGTGTGATTGCTCATTGGCTGTGGTGGGGCATTGGTGTGCACAGGTTTGCTGGCCACCATGTGGATGTTTGCAGTGGCAATGATGGCATCACCGTGGTGGAGGTGTGGAGCGTAGGGGACTGTAGGCATCTACGTTTGCATTTGCACCAGTGGGGGTGTCAGCATGGAGCAGGGCACTGGAGAACACAGGGATAGCAACCTCTGTGCCCATGTTCATGCCAGTAGCAGCAGTCACACAGGATGAGGCATGGGGCTGCTGGTCTCTGTGCACAGATTAATGCCTGTGGCAGTATCAGCATGGGAGCAGGGCACTGATGGGCATGGAGCTGACAGTCTCTGTATGCATTAATGTGTCAGTGATGATGGTGGCAAAGGGCAGGTGAAGCTTCTGGTTTCCTTATGCACCTTTACATTGGCAATGGTGGCACAACTGGGGGCAGGGCACGGTGTGCTTATGCCAGCAGCAGTGGCTTAGTGCAATGCACATGCACGTGTGCGCCAGCAGGGAAAGAGAATTGAAGTCCACCCATGTGTACGCGTACCAGTAAATTAATGTGGAGGGTGACTGTGGGCCAGTGCATGCCAGCAAGGCAGCATAGGGGAAGCAGCAGTGGGGCAAGGGCATGGGTGGGCTGGTGTGTGGAGGTCATTTGGCTGGAGCTTTCCAATGATCAGGCACAGTCTGCCAGTGCTGAAGCTATCATATGGGTCTCTGTGAGGCACCACAACTGCAGATCTGAGGCTGCACTGCAAGCCATAATGGCCAGACTGGTGCCCTGGGAGGGACTAGCAGACAGGAGGGCAATCAGATCAGAGCAGCCCCATCTCATGGGAAAGATCGCCCTGAACTATGCAGGTCCGACAGTTCCCCTAAAGCTAAAGTTTCTTAAGGGAGCAAGATGAGCCTTGGAGGATGGGCATTCCTGGCCATGCTCCACCACACACTGTCCTACACCAAACTCCCCAGGTTCTGCACCAGATGGAGTTCTGCCCACACCACCTCTCCAAACAGCTCTCTCTGCCAGCTCAATTTTCTGTGGGGGTCATGGGGCCTCTTGCTGACAGGATTCCAGAGGATTTTGGTGAAACTAGGCCACCACAAGCTTGCTCAACTCACCCCCTCTTAAGGAGCTGTTGGGGGCCAGGAATGAGTCTTCGTGCACAGTAGACTGATGAAGGGTCCAAACTTCCTCCCCCTTCATCCCAGCATCTGTGTCTTCCCTCTGTCCACTCTCAATGCCTTCATCTATAAGATGTTTCCTATATCATGGTAATCACAAAGCAAAAACCTATAAAAGATACACTAAAAATAAAAAGCACAGCATTAAACATACGGCCAACTGGAAGAAGACAAGGATGCCCACCCTCACCACTCCTACTAAATATAGTATTGGAAGTCCTAGCCAGAGTAATCATGCAAGAGAAAGAAATAAAAGCCATCCAAATTGGAAAGGAAGCCAAACTATCTCTTTTTGCTAACAATATGATTCTATACATACAAAACCCTAAAGACTGTACCGAAAGAGTCCTAGAACTGGCAAAGACTTTAGTGAAATTTTAGGAAACAAAATCAATACACAAAATAAGTAGCATGTCTATACACCAATAACATTCAAGCTGAGAGTCAAATCAATAGCATAATCCCAATTATAATAGCCACAATATAAATAAAATATCTAGGAATACAGATAACAAGGGAGCTGAAAGACTTCAACAAATAGAATGACAAGATACTGTTGAAGGAAATCAGAGATAACACACACACACACACACACACACACACACACATACACAAAGCAGCTGGGCATGGTGGCTTACACCTGTAATCCCAGTACTTTAGGAGGGCGAGGCGGGCAGATCATGAGGTCAGGAGTTAGAGACCAGCCTGGCCAATATGGTGAAACCCCATCTCTACTAAAAATACAAAAATTAGCTGGGTGTGGTGGTATGTGCCTGTAGTCCCAACTACTTGGGAGGCTGAGGCAGAAGAATCACTTGAACACAGGAGGCAGAGGTTGCAGTCAGTTGAGATTGTGCCAATGCACTCCAGCCTGGGTGACAGAGTGAAACTCTGTCTTAAAAACAAACAAACAAACAACAACAACAACACTTCATGCTTATGAATAGGAAGACTCAATATCATGAGAATGGCCACACTGCCCAAAACAGTTTACAGATTCAGTGCTATTCCTATCAAATTACCAATGACATTTTTAGACAATTAGACAAAATTATTCTAAAATTAATATAAATACCATAAGAGTCTTAATAGCCAAAGCAATTCTAAGCAAAAAGAACAAAGTCTGAGGCATCACACTATCTGACTTTAAACTATACTATGGGGCGGAGCCCACTGCAGCTTGGCAAACCAGCGATAGCCAGACTGCCTCTCTAGATTCCTCCTCTCCGGGCAGGGCCTCCCTGAAAGAAAAGCAGCAGCCCCAGTCAGGGGCTTGTAGATAAAACTCCCAACTCCCTGGGACAGAGCACCTAAGGGAAGGGGCAGCTGTGGGTGCAGTTTCAGCAGACTTAAACGTTCCTGCCTTCCAGCTCTGAACAGAGGAGCGAATCTCCCAGCACAGTGCTCGAGCTCTGCTAAGGGACAAATTGCCTCCTCAGGTGGGTCCCTGACCCCTGTGCCTCCTGACTGGGAAACATCTCCCAGCAGGGGCCAAGAGACACCTCATAAAGGAGAGCACCAGCTGGCATCTGGCAGGTGCTCCTCTGGGACAAAGCTTCTAGAGGAAGGAAAAGGAAGCAATCTTTGCTGCTCTGCAGCCTCCGCTGCTGATACCCAGGAAACCAGGGTCTTGAGTGGACCTCCAGCAAACTCCAGCAGACCTGCAACAGAGGGGCCTGACTGTTAGAAGAAAAACTAACAAATAGAAGGGGGTAGCATCAACAGCAATGAAAAGCATGTCCACATAGAAACCCTATTCAAATGTCACCACCATCAACGACCAAAGGTAGATAAATCTATGAAGACGAGGAAAAACCAGTGCAAAAAGGCTGAATATTTCAAAAACCAGAATGTCTATTCTCCTCCAAAGGATCACAGTTCCTCACCAACACTGGAGCAAAACTGGACAGAGAATGAGTTTGACAAATTGACAAGAGTAAACTTCAGAAGGTGGGTAAAAACAAACTCCTCTGAGCTAAAAGAACATGTTCTAACCCAAAGAAAGGAAGCTCAGAACCTTAAAAAAAGTTAGAGGAATTTCTAACTAGATAACCAGTTAAGAGAAGAATATAAATGGCCTGATGAAACTGAAAAACACAGCATGAGAACTTCGTGAAGTATACACAAGTATCAATAGCCAAATCGATCAAGCAAAAGACAGCATAGCTGAGATTGAAAACCACTTTAACGAAATAAAGTGTGAAAAAAAGATTAGATAAAAAAGAATGAAAAGGAACAAACAAATCCTCCAAGAAATATGAGACTATGTGAAAAGACCAAATCTACATTTGATTGGTATACCTGAAAGTGACAAGAAAAATAGAACAAAGCTGGAAAACACTCTTTGGGATATTAACCAGGAGAACTTCCCCAACCTAGCAGGACAGGCTGACATTCAGATTCAGGAAATACAATGAACACCACAAAGTTACTCTTCGAGAAGAGCAACCCCAAGACACATAATCATCAGATTCACCAAGGTTGAAATGAAGGAAAAAATGTTAAGGGCAGCCAGAGAGAAAGGTCGGAATGCCCACAAGGGGGAGCCCATCAGATTAACAGCAGACCTCTCTGCAGAAACCCTACAAGCCAGAAGAGAGTGGGGGCCAATATTCAACATTCTTAAACACAAGAATTTTCAACTCAGAATTTCATATCCAGCCAAACTAAGCTCCAAAAGTGAAGGAGAAATAAAATCCTTTACAGACAGTCAAATGCTTAGAGATTTTGTCACCACCAGGACGGTCTTACAAGAGCTCCTGAAGGAAACACTAAATATGGAAAGGAAAAACCAGTACCAGCCACAGCAATAACATACCGAATTGTAAATACCATTGATACTATGAAGAAACTGCATCAACTAACAGGCAAAAATAATCAACTAGCATCATAATGACTGGATCAAATTCACACATAACAGTAATAACCTTAAATGCAAATGGGCTAAATGCTACAATTAAAAGACACAGACTGGCAAATTGGAAAAAGAGTCAAGGCTCATTGGTGAGCTGTATTCAGGAGACCCATCTCACATGCAAAGACACACAAAGGCTCAAAATAAAGAGATGGAAAAATATTTATGAGGCAAATAGAAAGAAAAAAAAGCAGGGGTTGCAATCCTAGTCTCTGATAAAACAGACTTTAAACCAACAAATTCAAAAAAGACAAAGAAGGGCATTACATAATGGTAAGGTATCAATGCAACAAGAAGAACTAACCATACCAAATATATATGCACTCAAAACAGGAGCACACAGATTCATAAAGCAAGCTCTTAGAAACCTACAAAGAGACTTAGACTCCCACACAATAATAGTGGGGGACTTTAACACCCCACTGTCAATATTAGACAAATCAACGAGAAAGAAAATTAACAAGGATATTCAGGATTTGAACTCAGCTCCGGACAAAGCAGACCTAATAGACATCTACAGAACTCTCCACCCCGAATCAATAGAATATATACTCTTCTTAAGAAACTCACTCAAAACTGCACAACTACATGGAACCAGAACAACCTGCTCCTGAATGGCTACTGGGTCAATAACAAAATGAAGGCAGAAATAAATAACTTCTTTGAAACCAATGAGAACAAAGACACAACATGCCAGAATTGCTGGGACACGGCTATAGCACTGTTTAGAGGGAAATTAATAGCACTAAATGCCCACAGGAGAAAGCAGGAAAGATCTAAAATCGACATCCTAACATCACAATTAAAAGAACTAGAGAAGCAAGAGCAAACAAATTCAAAAGCTACCAGAAGAAAAGAAATAACTAAGATCAGAGCAGAACTGAAGGAGATAGAGACAAGAAACACCCTTCAAACAGTTAATGAATCCAGGAGCTGGTTTTTAGAAAGATTAACAAAATAGACTGCTAGCCAGATGAATAAAGGAAAAAAGAGAAAAGAATCAGACACAATAAAAACGATAAAGGGGATATCACCACTGAGCTCACAGAAATACAAACTACCATGAGAGAACATTATAAACACCTCTATGCAAATACACTAGAAAATCTAGAAGAAATGGATAAATTCCTGAATGCATACATCCTCCCATTTCAAAACCAGGAAGAAGTCAAATCCCAGGATAGACCAATAACAAGTTCTGAGATTGAGGCAGTAATTAACAGCCTACCAATGAAAAAAAGCCCAGGATCAGACAAATTCACAGCCGAATTCTACCAGAGGTACAAAGAGGAGCTGGTACCCTTCCTTCCTTCCTTCCTTCCTTCCTTCCTTCCTTCCTTCCTGCCTTCCTTCCTTCCCTCACTCCCTCCCTCCCTCTCTCCTTCCCTCCCTCCCTCCTTCCCTCCCTCCATCCCTCCTTCCTTCCTTTTCTTTCTTTCTTTCTTTCTTTCTTTCTTTCTTTCTTTCTTTCTTT
>NW_020263148.1:0-2636 GCF_003255815.1 Theropithecus gelada | reverse complement strand
ACCTCAGGAGTTTGAGACCGGCCTGGGCAACATGGTGAAACCCTGTCTTTACAATTTTTTTCTTTTAATTACTGGGCACAGTAGTGTGCACCTGTAGTTCCAGCTACTGGGGAGGCTGAGGTGAGAGGATACCTGGAGCTGGGGAGGCTTAGGTTGCATGAGCTGAAATTTTGCCATTGCACTCTAGTCTGCACAACAGAGCCAGATCCTGTCTTGATAAAAAAGAAAATAAAGATGCATAAAGCAAAGTATGTGGGGAGGGACACAGAGCCTCCATGCCCTCTGTCGGGCTCGGCACCCTCCCAGCAACTCCTTGTGTTCGGTAACCCGGAAGCTCTGCAAACCCTGTTGTTTCGGTTGTTTCTGGAGGAAAAAATAAATGTGACCTTTTCCAGAGAACTTCAGCATCTCTCAGTTGGACTACAGATGATCCCACTGTAGGCATCAGATCTTGAAAACCCTATGCAAGAGGCTGTATTTTATGTCTTTATCCTGGTGCACCCAGCAGGAGTGGGTGGTGTAGCACCATGGGACAGCCACCCTTTCCATATACTGACAAGCAAGAAATGGTCCTGAGCCACCGTTTCTCTATCTAGAAAACTATTTCACACTACAGTTTACTATAATCAAACTAATATACTGGGAGAGCTTGTTACCAAAATAAATCATGATGGATTTGGTAAAAATAAATATCCTACTCCTAAAACATTGGGAATCCAAGTGTATTTTCATGTGTACAATTTACTTAAAGTGATATTTACCCAGAAACTAATTGTCTCATATTAAATGTTAGTACAAGAACGACCTACTTTCATTTGCTGTGGATATGCTTTCCACTTGATTTTTCCTTTGGTTTGTTTTTTAGTTCTGTAGAAAAACATCCCATAGAACTACAGTGACAATGTGCCTGTGTTGTGGGAATTTTAAGGAATCAGAGAGACTGATGGGGTTCAGGAGGATATTTGTTTAGGTGCACCAGCCCAGTCGGATTAACATCCAAAAGACTGAGCCCCGAACAAAGAGCCACGCTCCCTTTTAAGTGTTTTGTGGCGGGAGATACATGCAGGGGGAAGTGTGCTAAAGAAGCAAGAAACAAAGGCAGTTAATCAATTGAGGCATGCATTACATCATTTCTTGTTTTTCCAAGGAAAACATGTTTTGCGACTGAGGCTTATCTGTCTTGTGACCTTGTAACTGTATAGCAAGGGAAACAGGGTCCTCACGGAATGCCTGGGAAGGGAGGAGAGATAAGATTCAGTAACTACAGAAAAACAGGCAGTTAATTTTTGAAAGACTTTAGCTGTCTCTCTCAGGGGGTTGGTTTCAACATGTAACTGAGTTTCTGCTGAATTTATGATTTATACACTTTTTAATTTCCTATTTCACCTGTAGTGGAGATCTTAATTCTGTTCTTCTACTGTTTCTATTCCTCTTTTTTTTTTTTTTTTTTTGAGACAGAGTCTCGCTCAGTCACCCAGGCTGGAGTGCATTGGCGCACAGTCTCTGCTCACTGCAAGCTCCACCTCCCGGGTTCACGCCATTCTCCTGCCTCAGCCTCCCAAGTAGCTGGGACTACAGGCACCCGCCACCAGGCCCAGCTAATTTTTTGTACTTTTTTAAGTAGAGACGGGGTTTCACCATGTTAGCCAGGATGATCTCAATCTCCTGACCTCGTGATCCGCCCGCCTTGGCCTCCCAAGGTGCTGGGATTACAGGCTTGAGCCACTGTGCCTGGCCTCTATTCCTCTCTTTCCCAGTACCTTCCACCAGTGGATACAGTATGTTCAGTTCAGTGTGTAGGGGCTGGAGATGCTGGCGTGACTTCATATGTGAATGCTGTCTTCCAGCAGCTGCCTGTGCAACCTGGCCTCCCTGGAGGAATTTCCTTCATCTGTCCTGTTTGGTATGACAGATAATATATGTCTTGCCTGAAAATTGTTTTATGCTTTTTAATTGCCTTCAGAATTGGCTAAAACTAGCCATAACTAGAGGCAATTTAGTAGCTTCTGAAATCTATATAGATGTGTTGTTCATACTCACACATTTTAATAAATCTTCTGTTGTAATATACTGCCTGTATTACAGATAGACTTGACCTAATGTGATTATTGAACTCCAAAGTTATTCTCAAATTACATTCCATAAAATTGCTAACATACTTGGTATTTTAGAAATATGCTCCAGCCTGGACAACACACTGAGACCTCATCTCTACAAAAAATCTAAAAATTAGCCAGGCATAGTTGCAGGTACCTGTAGCCCAAGCTACTCAGGTGGCTGAGGCAGGAGGATTGTTTGAGCCCAGGAGTTCAGGTCTGAAGTGAGTAGCGATTGTGCCACTGCACTCCAGCTTGGGTGACAGAGCGACACCCTGTCTCCAAAATATATGTATGTTCTATCTCAGAATTTCATAATAATGTGATAGTAGCTTATAATATGGCAGTAATTTTGAGAGTATTCCATGTATAATATGTTGTACTTACTTGTTGTAGAGATCCTGGTATTGCTAGGCCAGTTTTTCATAATCAGGTTTAAATAGATGATTTGTTCATAGTTACACAAGCAAGACAGTATTGAAGCTGAGTATCTGTAGAATCGTAGCCATGTTCACACACACAGAGTATTCTAAAACAGCA
>NW_020263147.1:0-2636 GCF_003255815.1 Theropithecus gelada | reverse complement strand
ATTTCACTGAGCAGTGGTTTGTAGTTCTCCTTGAAGAGGTCCTTGACATCCCTTGTAAGTTGGATTCCTAGGTATTTTATTCTCTTTGAAGCTATTGTGAATGGGAGTTCATTCATGATTTGGCTCTCTGTTGTCTGTTGCTGGTGTATTAAGAATGCTTGTGATTTTTGCACATTGATTTTGTATCCTGAGACTTTGCTGAAGTTGCTTATCAGCTTAAGGAGATTTTGGGCTGAGATGATGGGGTTTTCTAAATATACAATCATGTCATCTGCAAAGAGGGACAATTTGACTTCTTCTTTTCTTAGCTGAATACCCTTTATTTCTTTTTCTTGCCTGATTGCCCTAGCCAGAACTTCCAACACTATGTTGAATAGGAGTGGTGAGAGAGGGCATCCCTGTCTTGTGCCAGTTTTCAAAGGGAATGCTTCCAGTTTTTGCCCATTCAGCATGATATTGGCTGTGGGTTTGTCATAAATAGCTCTTATTATTCTGAGATATGTTCCATCCATACTTAATTTATTGAGAATTTTTTAGCATGAAGGGCTGTTGAATTTTGTCAAAGGACTTTTCTGCATCTATTGAGATAATCATGTGTTTTTTGTCTTTGGTTCTGTTTATATGCTGGATTACATTTATTGATTTGTGTATGTTGAACCAGCCTTGCATCCCAAGGATGAAGCCCCCTTGATCATGGTGGATAAGCTTTTTGATGTGTTGCTGAATCCGGTTTGCCACTATTTTATTGAGGATTTTTGTATCGATGTTCATCAGGGATATTGGTCTAAAATTCTCTTTTTTTGTTGTATCTCTGCCAGGCTTCAGTATCAGGATGATGTTGGCCTCATAAAATGAGTTAGGGAGGATTCCCTCTTTTTCTATTGATTGGAATGGTTTCAGAAGGAATGGTACCAACTCTTCTTTGTACCTCTTGTAGAATTCGGCTGTGAATCCATCTGGTCCTGCACTTTTTTTGGTTGGTAGGCTAGTAATTATTGCCTCAATTTCAGAGCCTGTTATTGGTCTATTCAGAGATTTGACTTCTTCCTGATTTAGTCTTGGGAGGGTGTATGTGTCCAGGAATTTATCCATTTCTTCTAGATTTTCTAGTTTATTTGCATAGAGGTGTTTATAATATTCTCTGATGGTAGTTTGTATTTCTGTGGGATCGGTGGTGATACCCCTTTATCATTTTTTATTGCATCTATTTGAGCCTTCTCTCTTTTCTTCTTTATTAGTCTTACTAACAGTCTATCAGTTTTGTTGATCTTTTCCAAAAACCAGCTCCTGGATTCATTGATTTTTTTTCTGAAGGGTTTTTTGTGTCTCTGTCTCCTTCAGTTCTGCTCTCATCTTAGTTATTTATTGCCTTTCACTAGCTTTTGAATATGCTTGCTCTTGCTGCCCTAGTTCTTTCCATTGTGATGTTAGGTTGTCAATTTTAGATCTTTCCTGCTTTCTCTTGTGGGCATTTAGTGCTATAAATTTCCCTCTACACATTGCTTTAAATGTGTCCCAGAGATTCTGGTACGTTGTATCTTTGTTCTCATTGGTGTTAAAGAATATCTTTATTTCTGCCTTCATTTCGTTATGTACCCAGTAGTCATTCAGGAGCAGGTTGTTCAGTTTCCATGTAGTTGAGCAGTTTTGATTGAGTTTCTTAGTCCTGAGTTCTAGTTTGATTGCACTGTGGTCCGAGAGACAGTTTCTTGTAATTTCTATTCTTGTACATTTGCTGAGGAGTGCTTTACTTCCAACTATGTGGTCAGTTTTGGAATAAGTGTGATGTGGTGCTGAGAAGAATGTATATTCTGTTTATTTGAGGTGGAGAGTTCTGTAGATGTGTGCTAGGTCCACTTGGTGCAGAGTAGAGTTCAATTCCTGGATATCCTTGTTAACTTTCTGTCTCATTGATCGGTCTAATGTTGACAGTGGGGTGTTAAAGTCTCCCATTATTATTGTATGGGAGTCTAAGTCTCTTTGTAAGTCTCTAAGGACTTGCTTCATGAATCTGGGTGCTCCTGTATTGGGTGCATATATATTTAGGATAGTTAGCCCTTCCTGATAAATTGATCCCTTTACCATTATGTAATGACCTTTGTCTCTTTTGATCTTTGATGGTTTAAAGTCTGTTTTATCAGAGACGAGGATTGCAACCCCTGTTTTTTTTTTTTTCCATTTGCTTGGTAGATCTTCCTCCATCCCTTTATTTCAAGCCTATGTGTGTCTCTGCCTGAGAGATGGGTCTCCTGAATACAGCGAACTGATGGGTCTTGACTCTTTGTCCAATTTTCCAATCTGTGTCTTTTAATTGGACCATTTAGTCCGTTCACATTTAAGGTTAATATTGTTATGTGTGATCTTGATCCTGTCATTATGGTATTAGCTGGTTATTTTGCTCGTTAGTTGATGCAGTTTCTTCCTAGCATTATTTACATTTTGGCATGTTTTTGCAATGGCTGGTACCTGTTGTTCCTTTACATGTTTAGTGCTTCCTTCAGGGTCTCTTGTAAGGCAGGCCTGGTGGTGACAAAATCTCTAAACATTTGCTTATCTGTAAAGGATTTTATTTCTCCTTCACTTATGAAGCTTAGTTTGGCTGGATATGAAATTCTGGGTTTAAAATTCTTTTCTTT
>NW_020263146.1:0-2636 GCF_003255815.1 Theropithecus gelada | reverse complement strand
AAAAAAATAAAGACAAATTGTATCATTGACACCATACCGTAGGAAATATTTTAGAATGCCTAAAGGGTTAAATAATAAGTGGGAATAAAAAACAAGTGTGTTCGACAAAATTTAGGTGGATGTTTAACTTAGTCACATGTAAGGATATTTAACTTAGTCACACTAAATATAAAGGTAGAGGGAAAAGGCTATAAAGGCAAAGTTTAGTCATTGAGTATACAAAAATTTTAAAAGATGAGGAGAAATACCTAATGTAGATGACGGGTTGAAGGCTGCAGCAAACCATCATGGCACGTGTATACCTATGTAACAAACCTGTACGTTCTGCACATGTATCCCAGAACTTAAAGTATAATAAAAATAAATAAATAAAAATTTTTAGAGATTATCAACCAGAAGTGTAAACAAAATGAAAAATCAGCAATAAATTTGAAAAATCTTTGCAGTAATGTTATAGACAAGTATTTCATAGTCTTAATATAAAATTGACCCTACATATTAATTAAAAAAACTAAAATGGGAAAAAAATGCACAAAAATTGCATAGCTAGAAAAATAAATACAAATGTTTAAAACAGATAAAAATATGATTACTCTTGAGAAATCAAATAAATGCAAGTTATGGTTTTTTAAAATGCCATTTCTTGCCTATAAAATTGCATTATTTTTGAAGAATAAATACTCAGTGCTGCTTGTAGTATGTAAGACAGGTATTCTCAAATGCTACTCACAGGAATTCAAATTGTAATCTTTCCGGAAAGATGAATTTTTTCAACATGTATCAAGCCTTTAAAAGGTATATTCTCTTTAATCCTGTAATTCCACTTCCTATAGTGAATTCTAAAAAAATAATTAAAGGTATAAATTTTTATCTACAAACATGTTCGTAGTAATGTTTCATAAAATAATGTTAAAACGTGAAAAGAAGATACATTATAAAACAGAAGTGGTTAAATAAGCCAGTGTGATCCATATGACCAAATAATATATAAATATCCAATAGTTATGTTATAAATAGACTTTTAATGGGAGTAAAATATATATTATAAACCACTAGGTTATTATTACATAATTTGAAATTAAATACATATCCAAACAGAAACTCACATTGTATACAGTTCTCAGAATTTTACTGCACAAATCTTATGTGGACAAGTGAATTCCATCAATAATAAAATTTAATAACAACTGTAATATTGGCTCTAAAGAGACAGAGACTAGGAATAGGGGATAACTGACCCGCAAGGGAAGTCTCCTTAGATCTTATGAAAGGCCTCTCTGAGGTGATGACATTTGGGAGATCTGAAGGAAAAAAGTAAGAGACCCAGCAAAGAGTCTATTGAACAGCATTCTGGGCAGAGGGGCCTGCCCATTCACAAGCTTTATGGGAGAGAAGAGTTTAGCAGATTCAAGGCTTTAAAAAGAGGCCAGTGGGGCTGGAAGGAGTGGGTAAGAGCAGAGAGTCTTGGACATGTTGGCAGAGGTAATAAGCACCCAGATGGCATAGCCATTCACACTACTCTGGTGCTTATATCTGATGTTCATGGTTCCAGTTATTTAACATGCCATATTTGTAGATATCAGTATTTTTCGACTAGATACCAAGATTGATCAATACTTTCAGTCCATGTTAAAAAAACTCTCATTTAACTATTATTATTTCCCCATTTTATAAGCTTTGAAAGTACTTTAGCCAAGATCACATTGCTAGCAAGTGGCAGAGTGGAATTTGAACTAGGGTTATGACAACACAGAGCATGTCCTTTTAACCACTCTTTCATGGTGCTTTTCTAGAATACTAACACATAATTTAAAAATTGTTATTTTGCGATGAAAAAGAACAAGTACTTCACAGAGCCATTTACTAATTGTGTCATTTTAACTGTGTGTCTCTAGGCCTTACTTATTTTTATCTCTAAGTAGGGTCAGTCACACACTCTTACTTTACAAGTAACTAACAACATACAATATATGCAATTGTTCTTTGTAAACTGTATATGGAGGACAGTTATTATACCTCTAAAAGAAAGGAGATTGACTCAGTGTCTGGTCACTGCATGGAGAAGCTCGCAGATGAAGCAACATGCATAAAATAATTTTTTAAAATTCAAGAAATAAGTTCACAATAATAACTCTAAAGACTTGCTTCAAATTACAAAGCTCCATTAAATCAATTGTAACACTTCTGTTATTACCACATTATATGGCCATAATGAATATAATAAATACCTGGCATTTACAGAGTTTCTTTCATCTAAATATTCCCACAGAGCTCAATCAACCTTATGTGCAAATTGATTATGAGCTATATACAGGTGAGACAGAACAGGAGTATAAATCACACTAACAACAATGCGGCTCACTCTTCTTTCCGCCAGTTTCTTTCAAGTTTACTAATTGATGGATGAATAAGAGCCAAATGTTTTTAAAAATAATAAAAATGGAAGGTAATTCTAACAAGCCTCTTATCAATGGCCCACATTCTAGCAAAAGGAGTTAGAAAGTAGAATCGTTTGATATTATAGTCATCATTTGTGTTTTAGTGATTAAGACAGGGCTATACTTAAAGAGGTCAGCTTTATAAATCATCCAAATATGAGAGAAAGCACAGAACTTTCTTCCTAGCAGACCATGGCA
>NW_020263145.1:0-2637 GCF_003255815.1 Theropithecus gelada | reverse complement strand
TGGAAAACACTCTTCAGGATATCATCCAGGAGAACTTCCCCAACCTAATAGGGCAGGCCAACATTCAAATCCAGGAAATACAGAGAATGTCACAAAGATACTCCTCAAGAAGAGCAACTCCAAGACACATAATTGCCAGATTCACCAAAGTTGAAATGAAGGAAAAAATCTTAAGGGTAGCCAGAGAGAAAGGTTGGGTTACCCACAAAGGGAAGCCCATCAGACTAACAGCAGATCTCTTGGCAGAAACTCTCCAAGCCAGAAGAGAGTGGGGGCCGATATTCAACATTCTTAAAGAAAAGAATTTTAAACCCAGAATTTCATCTCCAGCCAAACTAAGTTTCATAAGTGAAGGAGAAATAAAATTCTTTACAGATAAGCAAATGCTTAGAGATTTTGTCACCACTAGGCCTGCCTTACAAGAGACCCTGAAGGAAGCACTAAACAAGGAAAGGAACAACCGGTACCAGCCATTGCAAAAACATGCCAAAATGTAAAGACCAAGGCTAGGAAGAAACTGCATCAACTAACGAGCAAAATAACCAGTTAATATCGTAATGACAGGACCAAGTTCACACATAGCAATAGTAACCTTAAATGTAAATGGACTAAATGCTCCAATTAAAAGACATAGACTGGCAAACTGGATAAAGAGTCAAGACCCATCAGTTTGCTGTATTCAGGAGACCCATCTCACACGCAGAGACATACATAGGCTCAAAATAAAGGGAAGGAGGAAGATAAACCAAGCAAATGGAGAACAAAAAAAAAAGCAGGGGTTGCAATCCTAGTCTCTGATAAAACAGACTTTAAACCATCAAAGATCAAAAGAGACAAAGAAGGCCATTACATAATGGTAAAGGGATCAATTTAACAGGAAGAGCTAACTATCCTAAATATATATGCACTCAATACAGGAGCACCCAGATTCATAAAGCAAGTCCTCAGAGTCTTACAAAGAGACTTAGACTCCCATACAATAATAATGGGAGACTTCAACATTAGACAGATCAACGAGACAGAAAGTTAACAAGGATATCCAGGAATTGAACCCAGCTCTGCAGCAAGCAGCAAGCAGACCTAATAGACATCTACAGAACTCTCCACCCCAAATCAACAGAATATACATTCTTCTCAGCACCACATCATACTTATTCCAAAATTCATCACATAATTGGAAGTAAAGCATTCCTCAGCAAATGTAAAAGAACAGAATTTATAACAAAACTGTCTCTCAGACCACAGTGCAATCAAACTAGAACTCAGGACTAAGAAACTCAATCAAAACTGCTCACCTACATGGAAACTGAATAACCTGCTCTTGAAAGAGTACTGGGTACATAATGAAATGAAGGCAGAAATAAAGATGTTCTTTGAAACCAATGAGAACAAAGATACAACATACCAGAATCTCTGGGACACATTTAAAGCAGTGTGTAGAGGGAAATTTATAGCACTAAATGACCACAAGAGAAAGCTGGAAAGACCTAAAATTGACACCCTAACATCACAGTTAAAAGAACTAGAGAAGCAAGAGCAAACACATTCAAAAGCTAGCAGAAGGCAAAAAATAACTAAGATTAGAGCAGAACTGAAGGAGATAGGGACACAAAAAACCCTCCAAAAAATCAATGAATCCAGCAGCTGGTTTTTTGAAAACATCAACGAAATTGATAGACTGCTAGCAAGACTAATAAAGAAGAAAAGAGAGAAGAATCAAATAGATGCAATAAAAAATCCAACAGTCCTTCATGCTAAAAATGCTTAATAAATTCGGTATTGATGGAACGTATCTCAAAATAATAAGAGCTATTTATGACAAACCCACAGCCAATATCATACTGAATGGCCAAAAACTGGAAAAATTCCCTTTGAAAACTGGCACAAGACAGGGATGCCCTCTCTCACCACTCCTATTCAACATAGTGTTGGAAGTTCTGGCTAGGGCAATCAGGCAAGAGAAAGAAATCAAGGGTATTCAGTTAGGAAAGGAAGAAGTCAAATTGTCTCTGTTTGCAGATGACAGGATTGTATAGTTAGAAAACCCCATTGTCTCAGCCCAAAATCTCCTTAAGTTGATAAGCAACTTCAGCAAAGTCTCAGGATACAAAATCAATGTGCAAAAATCACAAGCATTCTTATACACCAGTAACAGACAAACACAGAGCCAAATCATGAATGAACTTCCTTTCACAATTACTTCAAAGAGAATTAAATGCCTAGGAATCCAACTTACAAGGGATGTAAAGGACCTCTTCAAGAAGAACTACAAACCACAGCTCAGTGAAATAAAAGAGGACACAAACAAATGGAAGAACATACCATGCTCATGGATAGGAAGAATCAATATCGTGAAAATGGCCATACTGCCCAAGGTAATTTATAGATTCAATGCCATCCCCATCAAGCTACCAATGAGTTTCTTCACAGAATTGGAAAAAACTGCTTTAAAGTTCATATGGAACCAAAAAAGAGCCCACATTGCCAAGACAATCCTAAGTCAAAAGAACAAAGCTGGAGGCATCACGCTACCTGACTTCAAACTATACTACAAGGCTACAGTAACCAAAACAGCATGGTACTGGTACCAAAACAGAGATATAGACCAATGGAACAGAACAGAGTCCTCAGAAATAA
>NW_020263144.1:0-2637 GCF_003255815.1 Theropithecus gelada | reverse complement strand
TTTAAAACTGGGTTAGTCCAAATTGAGATGTAGAAAAAAAAAAAAAACATTGGATTTCAAAGACTAAAAATAACTTTATATTGATTATGTCTTGAAATGATTACATGTTGCAAATAATGAGTTAAATAAAAATATATTGCTAAAATTAAATCCACCCTTTTTCAGTTTTTGTTTTTTGTTTTACTTTTAAACCTAGCTAGTAAGAAACTTAAAATTACACATGTGGCTCACATTATATTTCTACTGGATAGTGCTGGTCTAGACAGTGCTGGACAGTGATCATAGCCTGTGATCTTCTCTCCCCAGCAGAGATGTTTGGGTCCTGTATTAGTTTGCCTGGAGTGCCACAACAAAAATGCCAAAGACCAGGCAGCTGAAACAACAGAAATGTATTGTCTAACAGTTCTGGAGGCTACAAATTCAAGATCAAGGTGTTGGCAGGGTGAGTTCCTTCTGAGAGCTGAGCTGTGAGGGAGAATCTGTTCCAGGCCTCTCTTCTACCCTCTGGCAGCCTTAAGTGTTCCTTGGCACGGAGATGGTGTTCATTCTCCCTGTGTCTCCACATCGTCTTTCCTCTCTGCTTGTTTGTCCCTCTGTCGATATGTCCCCATAACATTCTTGGGACCTATTTGTAGCCACAATGGAGCTCACCATTGGGTGGAGCTTGACAGAGATAATTTTACTGAGACAAAGTATAAACACAATGATACTAATAGATTCTCAGTAGGATACTTTTTTTTTTTTTTTTTTTTGGAGTCTCGCTCTGTCGTCCAAGCTGAAGTGTAGTGGTGAAATCTCGGCCACAATCTCGGCTCACTGCAACCTCCGCCTCCCTAGTTCAAGCGATTCTCCCACCTCAGCCTCCCAAGTAGTAGCTGAGATTACAGGCATATGTTACCACACCTGGCTAATTTTTGTATTTTCAGTAGAGACAGGGTTTCACCATATTGGCCAGGCTGGTCTTGAACTCCTGACCTCAGATAATCTGCCCACCTCGGTCTCCCAAAGTGCTGAGATTACAGGCGTGAGCCACTGTGCCCAGCCATCAGTAGGATACGTTTTAATAGCATTACTGTCCTAGGCTGAAGCTTCATAATGTGTAGAACCAAAGTCTCTCTCAGCCAGAGGGATTGAGTCCAGCTAGCTCATCCAGTGAAAAAATCTTAAGTAAATAGAGCGTTGAGTAAAGACTTTTTGCAACCAGCTGTGTGGAGTGGTGAGTACTAAATGCTGCCAGCCTGATTATATTCACTGACATCTGGGACATGATCCCAAAATTTGGTCTAAGCCCATTTCCCCAATGGCATTCCCTACTGCAGCACTTTCCAAACTTTTTTTTTTTTTTTTTTGGCCATAAAGCCCTTTCTTTAAACAAAATGTTACATGGAGGCAGAAGATGAACTCAGAGCCTGTCCCATTGGAATTGAGTGAGGGTAGTGTGAAGGCCTAAAGCACCTCACACTGACTTTCGGGGGCTCCTAGGAACACAAACTTAAGACTATCCCACTCCTTCCCAGCTGTATTTGCTGACCTGTCTATCAAATCTGCAGGCCTACCTCTTTTTTGTCTTTAAACTAACTAAACAAATAAATGTTTCAAAATAGTAACAAAATAAAAATTTAAGTAATTTTTTAATGTAGAAAACTTGGTGAGATAGAAGGTATAAGAATGAAATGAAAAATCATCCATAATCCTGGAATCCAGAAATAACCACTATTAGGGCCAGGCACGGTGGCTCACGCCTGTCATCCCAGCACTTTGGGAGGCTGAGGTGGGTGGATCACAAGGTCAAGTGATCAAGATCATCCTGGCCAACATGGTGAAACCTCATCTCTACTAAGAATACAAAAATTAGCTGGGCGTGGTGATGCATGCCTGTAGTCTCAGCTACTTGGGAGGCTGAGGCAGGAGAATCACTTGAATCCAGGAAGTGGAGGTTGCAGTGAGGCAATATCGCACCACTGCACTCCAGCCTGGTGACAGAGCAAGACTAAAGAAATAGCCACTAATAATATTTTTCTGAATATCCTCCTAGTCTTTTTACCAAACAAGTATAGAAAGAGGTAGAGACACACAGATACAGGTACAGATAAGACACAGATACAGGTGTAGACATAGGAAAAGACACAGACAAGGCACAGAAACATAGATACAGATAGAGATGCAAGTAGAAACACAGATACAGATGCAGATACAGATAAAGATAAGATACAGGTATAGAGACAGATGTAAGTAGAGACACCAATACACAAACAAATAGAGATAGAAGTCTAGTCACAGTAATGGATGCAGACAGAGATACAAGTAGAGACACATAACAGATAAATATAGAGAAACAGATACAGATACAGAGAGAGGCACAGATACAAACAGAAACACAGATATAGGCACAGAAAGAGATACAAGTAGATACACAGATACAAATGAGATAGAGGTAGAGAAAGCAATACAGATAGAGATAGAGATACATGTTGAAAACAAAAATAATAAGAGACACAGATACAGATACAGGGGCAGGTGCACAGATAAAGATATATGTGGAGCCATAGATACAGATACAGGTGCAGACAGAGGTACAGGAAGAGTCACAGATACAGAAACAGGTAGAGACAAATGCACAGATACAGACATAGACAC
>NW_020263143.1:0-2637 GCF_003255815.1 Theropithecus gelada | reverse complement strand
AAAACAAAGAGAAAGAAGCTTTCTGAGAAACTTCTTTGTGTTCTGTGAAATCATCTCACAGAGTTACAGCTTTCCCCTCAGGAAGCCTTTCGCTAAGACAGTTCGTCTGGAATTGACAAAGTGATATTCGGAAGCACACAGAGGTCTAATGTGAAAAAGGAAATATCCTCAGCTGAAATCTGGAAAGAAGATTTCTGAGAAACTGCTTAGTGTTCTGTTAATTCATCTCACAGAGTTACATCTCTATTTCCTGGATCTCTTGCCTAGACTTATTTCTGTGGCATCTGAGAACAGATATTTCGGTTCCCTTTGAAGACTATAGGGCCAAAGGAAATATCCTCCGATAAGAAAGAGAAAGAAGCTTTCGGAGAAACTTCTTTGTGTTCTGTGAAATCATCTCAGAGAGTTACAGCTTTCCCCTCAAGAAGCCTTTCGCTAAGTCAGTTCTTGTGGAATTGGCAAAGTGATATTGGGAAGCCCATAGAGGGCTATGGTGAAAAAGGAAATATCCTCAGCTGAAATCTGGAAAGAAGCTGTCTGAGAAACTGCTCTGTGATGTGTGACTTGCACTCACAGAGTTACATCTGCATTTCGTGGATCTCTTTGCTAGCCTTATTTCTGTGGAATCTGAGAACAGATATTTCGGATCCCTTTGAACACAGTAGGGCCAAAGGAAATATCCTCCGATAACAAAGAGAAAGAAGCTTTCTGAGAAACTTCTTTTGTTCTGTGAAATCAACTCACAGAGTTACAGCTTTCCCCTCCAGAAGCCTTTCCCTCAGACAGTTCTTGTGGAATTGGCAAAGTGATATTTGGAAGCCCTTAAGGGGCTATGGTGAAAAAGAAAATATACTCAGATGAAATCTGCAAAGAAGCTTTCTGAGAAACTGCTCTGTGATGTGTGACTTCCACTCACAGAGTTACATCTGTATTTCGTGGATCTCTTTGCTAGCTTTTTTTCTGTGGAATCTGAGAACAGATATTTCGGATCCCTGTGAAGACTATAGGGCCAAAGGAAATATCCTCCGATAACAAAGAGAAAGAAGCTTTCTGAGAAACTTCTTTGTGTTCTGTGAAATCATCTCACAGAGTTACAGCTTTCCCCTCAGCAATCCTTTCGCTAAGACAGTTCTTGTGGAAATGGCAAAGTGATATTTGGAAGCCCATAGAGGGCTACGGTGAAAAAGGCAATATCCTCAG
This sequence comes from Theropithecus gelada, assembly GCF_003255815.1. Classification (NCBI taxonomy): domain Eukaryota; kingdom Metazoa; phylum Chordata; class Mammalia; order Primates; family Cercopithecidae; genus Theropithecus; species Theropithecus gelada. The sequence goes on along the minus strand of NW_020263143.1, from coordinate 1,437 downwards.
ATGAAATCTGGAAAGAAGCCTTCTGAGAAAGTGCTCTGTCATGTGTGACATCTACTCACAGAGTTACATCTGTATTTCGTGGATCTCTTTGCTAGCTTTATTTCTGTGGAATCTGAGAACAGATATTTCGGATCCCTTTGAAGACTATAGGGCCAAAGGAAATATCCTCCGATAACAAAGAGAAAGAAGCTTTCTGAGAAACTTCTTTGTGTTCTGTGAAATCAACTCACCGAGTTACAGCTTTCCCCTCAAGAAGCCTTTCGCTAAGACAGTTCTTTTGGAATTGGAAAAGTGATATTTGGAAGCCCATAGAGGCCTATGGTGAAAAAGAAAATATCCTCAGATGAAATCTGGAAATTAGCTTTCTGACAAACTTCTCTGTGATGTGTGACTTCCACTCAAAGAGTTACATCTGTATTTCGTGGATATCTTTGCTAGCTTTATTTCTGTGGAATCTGAGAACAGATATTTCGGATCCCTTTGAAGACTATAGGGCCCAAGGAAATATCCTCCGAAAACAAAGAGAAATAAGCATTCTGAGAAACTTCTTTGTTTTCTGTGAAATCATCTCACAGAGTTACAGCTTTCCCCCCAGGAGGCCTTTCGGTAAGACAGTCCTTGTGGAATTGGCAGTGATATTTGGAAGCCCATAGAGGGCTCTGGTGAAAAAGGAAATATCCTTAGCTGAAATCTGGAAAGAAACTTTCTGAGAAACTGCTTAGTGTTCTGTTGATTCATCTCACAGAGTTACATCTGTATTTCATGGATCTCTGTGCTAGCCTTATTTCTGTGGAATCTGAGAACAGATATTTCGGAACCCTTTGAAGACTATACGGCCAAAGGAAGTATCCCCCGATAACAAAGAGAAAGAAACTTTTTGAGAAACTTCTTTGTGTTCTGTGAAATCATCTCACAGTGTTACAGCTTTCCCCACAAGAAACGTTTCGCTAAGTCACCTCTTGTGGAATTGGTAAAGTGATATTTGGAAGCCCATAGAGGGCTATGGTGAAAAAGGAAATATCCTCAGATGAAATCTGGAAAGAATCTTTCTGAGAAACTGCTTAGTGTTCTGTTAATTCATCTCACAGAATTACATCTGTATTTCGTGGATCTCTTTGCTAGCCTTATTTGTGTGGAATCTGAGAACAGATATTTCGGATCCCTTTGAAGACTATATGGCCAAAGGAAATATCCTCCGATAACAAAGAGAAAGAAGCTTTCTGAGAAACTGCTCTGTGATGTGTGACTTCCACTCACAGAGTTACATCTGTATTTCGTGGATCTCTTTGCTAGCTTTATTTCTGTGGAATCTGAGAACAGATATTTCGGATCCCTTTGAAGACTATAGGGCCAAAGGAAATATCCTTCGAAAACAAAGAGAAAGAAGCTTTCTGAGAAACTTCTTTGTGTTCTGTGAAATCATCTCACAGAGTTACA
>NW_020263142.1:1265-2638 GCF_003255815.1 Theropithecus gelada | reverse complement strand
TCCCTAACACTGTTCTTGTGTAATTCACAAAGTGATACTTGGAAGCCTATAAAGGGCTCTGGTGAAAAAGAAAATATCCTCCGAGAAAAACTGGAAAGAAGCTTTCTGAGAAACTGCTTAGTGTTCTATGAATTCATCTCACAGAGTTACAGCTTTACCCTCAAGAAGCTGCTTGCTAAGACTGTTCTTTTGGAATTTGGAAAGTGATATTTGGAGGCCCATAGAGGGCTGTGGTGAAAAAGAAAATATCCTCCGAGAAAAAGTGGAAAGAAACTTTCTGAGAAACTGCTTTGTCATGTGTGACTTCCACTCACAGAGTTACATCTGTATTTCGTGGATCTCTTCGCTAGCGTTATTTCTGTGGAATCTGAGAACAGATATTTCGGATCCCTTTGAAGACTATAGGGCCAAAGGAAATATCCTCCGATAACAAAGATAAAGAAGCTTTCTGAGAAACTTCTTTTTGTTCTGTGAAATCATCCCATAGAGTTACAGCTTTCCCCTCTAGAAGCCTTTCGCTAAGACAGTTCTTGTGCAATTGGCAAAGTGATATTTGGAAGCCGATAGAGGGCTATGGTGAAAAAGGAAATATCCTCCGATGAAATCTGGANTTAATTCATCTCACACAGTTACGTCTCTGTTTCGTGGATCTCTTTGCTATCCTTATTTCTGTGGAATCTGAGAACAGATATTTCGGATCCGTTTGAAGACTGTAGGACCAAAGGAAATATCCTCCGATAACAAAGAGAAAGAAGATTTCTGACAAACTTCTTTGTGTTCTGTAAAATCATCTCCCAGAGTTACAGCTTTCCCCTCCAGAAGCCTTTCGCTAAGACACTTCTTGTGGAATTGGCAAAGTGCTATTTGGAAGCCCTTAGAGGGCTATGGTGAAAAAGGAAATATCCTCAGATGAAATCTGGAAAGAAGCTTTCTGAGAAATTTCTTAGTTCTGTTAATTCATCTCACAGAGTTACATCTGTATTTCGTGGATCTCTTTGATAGCTTTATTTCTGTGGAATCTGAGAAGAGATATTTCGTATCCCTTGGAAAACTATAGGGCCAAAGGAAATATCCTCCGATAACAAAGAGAAAGAAGCTTTCTGAGAAACTTCTTTGTGTTCTCTGAAATCATCTCACAGAGTTACAGCTTTCCCCTCCAGAAGCCCTTCGCTAAGACAGTTCTTGTGGAATTGGCAAAGTGATATTTGGAAGCCCATAGAGGACTATGGTGAAAAAGTCAATATCCTCAGATGAAATCTGGAAAGAAGCTTTCTGAGAAACTGCTTAGTGTACTGTTAATTCATCTCACAGAGTTACATCTCTGATTGGTGGATCTCTTTGCTAGCCTTATTTCTGTGGAATCTGAGAACAGA
>NW_020263142.1:0-1191 GCF_003255815.1 Theropithecus gelada | reverse complement strand
TTCGCTAAGACAGTTCTTGTGGAATTGGCAAAGTGATATTTGGAAGCCCATAGAGGTCTATGGTGAAAAAGTCAATATCCTCAGATGAAATCTGGAAAGAAGCTTTCTGAGAAACTGCTTAGTGTACTGTTAATTCATCTCACAGAGTTACATCTCTGATTGGTGGATCTCTTTGCTAGCCTTATTTCTGTGGAATCTGAGAACAGATATTTCGGATCCCTTTGAAGACTACAGGGCCAAAGGAAATATCCTCCGATAACAAAGAGAAGGAAGGTTTCTGAGAAACTTCTTTGGGTTCTGTGAAATCATCTCACAGAGTTACAGCTGCCCCTCAAGAAGCCTTTCGCTAAGGCAGATCTTGTGGAATTGGCAAAGTGATATTTGGAAGCCCATAAAGGGCTATGCTGAAAAAGGAAATATCCACAGATGAAATCTGGAAAGAAGCTTTGTGAGAAACTGCTTAGTGTTCTGTTAATTCATCTCACAGAGTTACATCTGTATTTCGTGGATTTCTTTGCTACCCTTATTTTTGTGGAATGTGAGAACAGATATTTCGGATCCCTTTGACGACTATAGGGCCAAAGCAAATATCCTCCCATAACAAAGAGAAAGAAGCTTCCTGAGTAACTTCTTTGTATTCTGTGAAATCATCTCACAGAATTACAGCTTACCCCTCAAGAAGCCTTTCGCTAAGACAGTTCTTGTGGAATTGGCAAAGTGATATTTGGAAGCTCAGAGAGGGCTATGGTGAAAAAGGAAATATCCTCAGATGAAATCTGGGAAGAAGCTTTCTGAGAAACTTCTTTCTGATCTGTGAAATCTTCTCACAGAGTTACAGCTTTCCCCTCAAGAAGTCTTTCGCTAAGACCGTTCTTGTGGAATTGGCAAAGTGCTATTTGGAAGCCCATAGAGGGCTATGGTGACAAAGGAAACATCCTCAGATGAAATCTGGAAAGAAGCCTTCTGAGAAACTGCTTAGTGTTCTGTTAATTCATCTCAAAGAGTTACATCTGTATTTCGTGGATCTCTTTGCTAGCCTTATTTCTGTGGTATGTGAGAACAGATATTTCGTATCCCTTTGAAGACTATAGGGCCAAAGGAAATATCCTCCGATAACAAAGAGAAAGAAGCTTTCTGAGAAACTTCTTTGTGTTCTGTGAAATCATCTCACAGAGTTACAGCTTTCCCCAT
>NW_020263141.1:0-2637 GCF_003255815.1 Theropithecus gelada | reverse complement strand
TCTTGGAGATGCGGGCTCTTTTTTGGTTCCATATGAACTTTAAAGCACTTCTTTCCAATTCTGTGAAGAAACTCATTGGTAGCTTGATGGGGATGGCATTGAATCTATAAATAACCTTGGGCAGTATGGCCATTTTCACAATATTGATTCTTCCTATCCATGAGCATGGTATGTTCTTCCATTTGTTTGTGTCCTCTTTTATTTCACTGAGCAGTGGTTTGTAGTTCTCCTTGAAGAGATCCTTTACATCCCTTGTAAGTTGGATTCCTAGGTATTTTATCCTCTTTGAAGCAATTGTGAATGGAAGTTCATTCATGATTTGGCTCTCTGTTTGTCTGTTACTGGTGCATACGAATGCTTGTGATTTTTGCACATTAATTTTTTATCCTGAGACTTTGCTGAAGGTGCTTATCAGCTTAAGGAGATTTTGGGCTGAGACAATGGGGTTTTCTAAATAGACAATCATGTCATCTGCAAACAGGGACAATTTGACTTCTTCTTTTCCTAACTGAATAACCTTGATTTCTTTCTCTTGCCTGATTGCCCTAGCCAGAACTTCCAACACTATGTTGAATAGGAGTGGTGAGAGAGGGCATCCCTGTCTTGTTCCAGTTTTCACAGGGAATTTTTCCAGTTTTTGCCCATTCAGTATGATATTGGCTGTGGGTTTGTCATAAATAGCTCTTATTTTTTTGAGGTACGTTCCATCAATACCGAATTTATTGAGCGTTTTTAGCATGAAGGGCTGTTAAATTTTGTCAAAAGCCTTTTCTGCATCTATGGAGATAATCATGTGGTTCTTGTCTTTGGTTCTGTTTATATGCTGGATTATGTTTATTGATTTGCTAATGTTGAACCAGCCTTGCATCCCAGGGATGAAGCCCACTTGATCATGGTGGATAAGCTTTTTGATGTGCTGCTGAATCCGGTTTGCCAGTATTTTATTGAGGATTTTTGCATTGTTGTTCATCAGGGACATTGGTCTAAAATTCTCTTTTTTTGTTGTGTCTCTGCCAGGTTTTGGTATCAGGATGATGTTGGCCTCATAAAATGAGTTAGCTCCCTAACTCATTTTATTCCCTCGTTTTCTATTGTTTGGAATAGTTTCAGAAGGAATGGTACCAGCTCCTCCTTGTACCTCTGGTAGAATTCAGCTGTGAATCCATCTGGTCCTGGACTTTTTTTGGTTGGTAGGCTATTAATTATTGCCTCAATTTCAGAGCCTACTATTGGTCTATTCAGGGATTCAACTTCTTTCTGGTTTAGTCTTGGAAGAGTGTAAGTGTCCAGGAAATTATCCATTTCTTGTAGATTTTCTAGTTTATTTGCGTAGAGGTGTTGATAGTATTCTCTGATGGTAGTTTGTACTTCTGTGGGGTCGGTGGTGATATCCCCTTTATCATTTTTTATTGCGTCGATTTGATTCTTCTCTCTTTTCTTCTTTATTAGTCTTGCTAGCGGTCTGTCAATTTTGTTGATCTTTTCAAAAAACCAACTACTGGATTCCTTGATTTTTTGGAGGGTTTTTTGTGTCTCTATCTCCTTCAGTTCTTCTCTGATCTTAGTTATTTCTTGCCTTCTGCTAGCTTTCGAATGTGTTTGCTCTTGCTTCTCTAGTTCTTTTAATTGTGATGTTAGAGTGTCAATTTTAGATCTTTCCTACTTTCTCTTGTGGGCATTTAGTGCTATAAATTTCCCTCTACACACTGCTTTAAATGTGTCCCAGAGATTCTGGTATGTAGTGTCTTTGTTCTCATTGGTTTCAAAGAATATCTTTATTTCTGCCTTCATTTCGTTATGTACCCAGTAGTCATTCAGGAGCAGGTTGTTCAGTTTCCATGTAGTTGAGCGGTTTTGATTGAGTTTCTTAGTCCTGAGTTCTAGTTTGATTGCACTGTGGTCTGAGAGACAGTTTGTTATAATTTCTGTTCTTGTACATTTGCTGAGGAGTGCTTTCCTTCCAATTATGTGGTCAATTTTGGAATAAGTGCGATGTGGTGCTGAGAAGAATGTATATTCTGTTGATTTGGGGTGGAGAGTTCTATAGATGTCTATTAGGTCTGCTTGCAGCAGAGATGAGTTCAATTCCTGGATATCCTTGTTAACTTTCTGTCTCGTTGATCTGTCTAATGTTGACAGTGGAGTGTTGAAGTCTCCCATTATTATTGTATGGGAGTCTAAGTCTCTTTGTAAGTCTCTGAGGACTTGCTTTATGAATCTCGGTGCTCCTGTTTTGGGTGCATATATATTTAGGATAGTTAGTTCTTCCTGTTGAATTGATCCCTTTACCATTATGTAATGGCCTTCTTTGTCTCTTTTGATCTTTGATGGTTTAAAGTCTGTTTTATCAGAGACTAGTATTGCAACCCCTGCTTTCTTTTGTTCTCCATTTGCTTGGTAAATCTTCCTCCATCCCTTTATTTTGAGCCTATATATGTCTCTGTGTGTGAGATGGGTCTCCTGAATACAGCAGACTGATGGGTCTTGAATCTTTATCCAGTTTGCCAGTCTATGTCTTTTAATTGGAGCATTTAGTCCATTTACATCTAAGGTTAATATTGTTATATGTGAACTTGATCCTGCCATTATAATATTAACTGGTTATTTTGCTCGTTAGTTGATGCAGTTTCTTCCTAG
>NW_020263140.1:0-2638 GCF_003255815.1 Theropithecus gelada | reverse complement strand
TTTAAAACTGGGTTAGTCCAAATTGAGATGTAGAAAAAAAAAAAAAAACATTGGATTTCAAAGACTAAAAATAACTTTATATTGATTATGTCTTGAAATGATTACATGTTGCAAATAATGAGTTAAATAAAAATATATTGCTAAAATTAAATCCACCCTTTTTCAGTTTTTGTTTTTTGTTTTACTTTTAAACCTAGCTAGTAAGAAACTTAAAATTACACATGTGGCTCACATTATATTTCTACTGGATAGTGCTGGTCTAGACAGTGCTGGACAGTGATCATAGCCTGTGATCTTCTCTCCCCAGCAGAGATGTTTGGGTCCTGTATTAGTTTGCCTGGAGTGCCACAACAAAAATGCCAAAGACCAGGCAGCTGAAACAACAGAAATGTATTGTCTAACAGTTCTGGAGGCTACAAATTCAAGATCAAGGTGTTGGCAGGGTGAGTTCCTTCTGAGAGCTGAGCTGTGAGGGAGAATCTGTTCCAGGCCTCTCTTCTACCCTCTGGCAGCCTTAAGTGTTCCTTGGCACGGAGATGGTGTTCATTCTCCCTGTGTCTCCACATCGTCTTTCCTCTCTGCTTGTTTGTCCCTCTGTCGATATGTCCCCATAACATTCTTGGGACCTATTTGTAGCCACAATGGAGCTCACCATTGGGTGGAGCTTGACAGAGATAATTTTACTGAGACAAAGTATAAACACAATGATACTAATAGATTCTCAGTAGGATACTTTTTTTTTTTTTTTTTTTTGGAGTCTCGCTCTGTCGTCCAAGCTGAAGTGTAGTGGTGAAATCTCGGCCACAATCTCGGCTCACTGCAACCTCCGCCTCCCTAGTTCAAGCGATTCTCCCACCTCAGCCTCCCAAGTAGTAGCTGAGATTACAGGCATATGTTACCACACCTGGCTAATTTTTGTATTTTCAGTAGAGACAGGGTTTCACCATATTGGCCAGGCTGGTCTTGAACTCCTGACCTCAGATAATCTGCCCACCTCGGTCTCCCAAAGTGCTGAGATTACAGGCGTGAGCCACTGTGCCCAGCCATCAGTAGGATACGTTTTAATAGCATTACTGTCCTAGGCTGAAGCTTCATAATGTGTAGAACCAAAGTCTCTCTCAGCCAGAGGGATTGAGTCCAGCTAGCTCATCCAGTGAAAAAATCTTAAGTAAATAGAGCGTTGAGTAAAGACTTTTTGCAACCAGCTGTGTGGAGTGGTGAGTACTAAATGCTGCCAGCCTGATTATATTCACTGACATCTGGGACATGATCCCAAAATTTGGTCTAAGCCCATTTCCCCAATGGCATTCCCTACTGCAGCACTTTCCAAACTTTTTTTTTTTTTTTTTTGGCCATAAAGCCCTTTCTTTAAACAAAATGTTACATGGAGGCAGAAGATGAACTCAGAGCCTGTCCCATTGGAATTGAGTGAGGGTAGTGTGAAGGCCTAAAGCACCTCACACTGACTTTCGGGGGCTCCTAGGAACACAAACTTAAGACTATCCCACTCCTTCCCAGCTGTATTTGCTGACCTGTCTATCAAATCTGCAGGCCTACCTCTTTTTTGTCTTTAAACTAACTAAACAAATAAATGTTTCAAAATAGTAACAAAATAAAAATTTAAGTAATTTTTTAATGTAGAAAACTTGGTGAGATAGAAGGTATAAGAATGAAATGAAAAATCATCCATAATCCTGGAATCCAGAAATAACCACTATTAGGGCCAGGCACGGTGGCTCACGCCTGTCATCCCAGCACTTTGGGAGGCTGAGGTGGGTGGATCACAAGGTCAAGTGATCAAGATCATCCTGGCCAACATGGTGAAACCTCATCTCTACTAAGAATACAAAAATTAGCTGGGCGTGGTGATGCATGCCTGTAGTCTCAGCTACTTGGGAGGCTGAGGCAGGAGAATCACTTGAATCCAGGAAGTGGAGGTTGCAGTGAGGCAATATCGCACCACTGCACTCCAGCCTGGTGACAGAGCAAGACTAAAGAAATAGCCACTAATAATATTTTTCTGAATATCCTCCTAGTCTTTTTACCAAACAAGTATAGAAAGAGGTAGAGACACACAGATACAGGTACAGATAAGACACAGATACAGGTGTAGACATAGGAAAAGACACAGACAAGGCACAGAAACATAGATACAGATAGAGATGCAAGTAGAAACACAGATACAGATGCAGATACAGATAAAGATAAGATACAGGTATAGAGACAGATGTAAGTAGAGACACCAATACACAAACAAATAGAGATAGAAGTCTAGTCACAGTAATGGATGCAGACAGAGATACAAGTAGAGACACATAACAGATAAATATAGAGAAACAGATACAGATACAGAGAGAGGCACAGATACAAACAGAAACACAGATATAGGCACAGAAAGAGATACAAGTAGATACACAGATACAAATGAGATAGAGGTAGAGAAAGCAATACAGATAGAGATAGAGATACATGTTGAAAACAAAAATAATAAGAGACACAGATACAGATACAGGGGCAGGTGCACAGATAAAGATATATGTGGAGCCATAGATACAGATACAGGTGCAGACAGAGGTACAGGAAGAGTCACAGATACAGAAACAGGTAGAGACAAATGCACAGATACAGACATAGACAC
>NW_020263139.1:0-2639 GCF_003255815.1 Theropithecus gelada | reverse complement strand
CTCGGGGACCACCGACCTCACGCCACCACCCCTCAACTACTTCAACTGACTTACATCATGGCAGAGGCCTCTCCAGGCAGACCAGACCTGCCCGAGTCCTGCTTCATGGCAAACCCTCCAGGCAAACGTCCTTGGCCTCCCCTCCTGGAGGCTGTGCTCGGAAGGTGTCCTCATTTACTTCTGTGGCTCTGAGACATTTAACTAGAGCCCAACACACCTCTTCCTGTTCACATAGTATTGAGTTAACAGATTTTTATGAGTCAATTTTCACTGGGAAAACACCATTTCAGGAGCCCCAATGACCACAAAGAAAATATTTTTACCTCCCTTTACGTGATGTCGGCAATGCCAGGTCCAGGAAACGTTCTGGATCTCAGATAATGGCATATCCACTCATAGCAAGTCTTGGTCTTGTTTCACAAGCTATCAAATGCTGCCCAGAAGCAGGAAAAACCCCACAACGTGGCAGGGAGGGGCGATCAGCGTGAGTTCTAAGGCCAGACCACCCGGGTCTGCTGACAGCGTGGCAAGGGGCAAACAGTGCAGGATCTAAGGCCAGACCACCCGGGTCCCGCTGACAATGTGGCTTCAGGAGTTTCCTAAACCCTCTCCTCTCCAAGTTTCATGTCAGAAAAATGTGGTGATAACCGTGTCCACCTCGTGGGATGACGGGAAAACACACAGTAACAGTGTCAGCAGGTGTTTTGCTGGGCACCTGGTGAGGCCACACTGCTGTAGGCTGCCCCACATGAAATCCAATTCGTTTAAAATATATATATATATGTATGTATGTATGTGTGTGTATATATATGTATGTGTGTGTATATATATACATATATATATATATATATGTATGTATATACCCCAAACCTACCACCCTATAAAGGTCATTAATCCTAGTTATCCTCAAGGCATTGAGCGATCGATAATGAGCCATCCCCCTGCTGCTGACCTGCCTCAGCCCCACCCTCCGGAAACCCCGCATCCACACCAGCTACACAGGATGAGGCCAGGGAAGGAGCAGGACTGTGTCTTGAGAACTTAAACTCTGAGAGCTGAGTTAAATCAGTGCCGCCCAAATCTTGTCACCAACTATCTTGTTAAATTGGGAGATTCCATCTCTGGGGATCTTGAGGGAACCTGAGGCTCTGCATTGAGTGGGGTGAGCACTCGTGCTGGAATGAGATGGCAGGGAAAGCAACCGAATCTGGGGTCGCAGCTGCCTGAGGCTTGGGTCCCACCGGGAAAGTGGCACCAGGGCCCTCAAGACAGTGGCGGAGGTCCCAGGAGGCAAGTCCCGGTGCAGAGACTCATGGACCAAAAGCTTGCTCCAGGGCCAGGAAGGGCTGCTGCGCTGACAGCCATGAGGCAGGCAGCCTTCAAGCTCCCCCAGCTGCTATCCTGCAGGCAGGGAGGACAGTACCCAGACCACCCCGGGGATCCCCCAGCCTTCCATGCTGGTACTCTTACTCCAGCCACTGACAAGAGTTCCTATGTTCCATGCTAGGTTGAAACAGTGCCCCAGGCCTTGGGGCACATGCACCCTCCTGCAGGGCCACTCCTACCCAACACCTGGGGATGGCTATTCCCACACATCCCCAACTCACAGCAAAACTTAAAAATGAAAGTCGGAAGATACAGCCAGAAAACCAATGCTCAAGAAGCAACTACAGGGTGACTCTTCCTAGAGCTATTGCTACTGAACATCTTTAAAAACATTTCCAGGGTGACTTCCTAGAGCTATTTCTGTTGAAAATCTTTAAAATTCTTCATTTCAAAATTAGCTTTTATTACACTGTCTTCCCTATTCTACCAAGACTCTAGAAAACAAAACCATTACAAATTCCAATTCTATCTTATAGCAAGTTAGAAATACACATGCTTCCTCAAAGGATTCTACGTGTTTCCTTGGCGATATCCTTTCCATGCCCCATGCTACTGCCTGCAATAGGGAAGGCTTTTCCAACCCAACCCAACCCAACCCAACCCAACCCAACCCAACCCAAGGGCCCTGAGACAGGCCCCTAACGAATCGTCTACAAACTCCTGAGACAGGCTTGCCCTAACGAATTGTCTGCAAACTCCATCTTCCATTAAAAACAGTACTGAAAATGAGCATATTAACGCTTTTTAAAAATTACTGTAAAGCGGACAGTGTTCAGTTCTGTGAATTTCGGCACAAATATTCCCATAATCACCATCACACAAGCGGAACAGTCCAGCAGCCCCAAACCCATTCGCGGGGCCTCATAAGCATGCCGTCCCATTCCCAGCAACCACCGTCTCTGTGTTCTCCCATCCTCCGAGTCTGTCTTTTGCGAGTGTTGTGGCAAAACACTCGCAAAATCACGATTTCCTGGGCATCGTGCTTGGAGGTGCACCCAGGGTGTCCTGTGATCAACAGCCAGGCCTCGGGGCTGCTGGATGTATATTATTCCACGTACGGCTGTAGCATATTGTAACCTGTTTTGGGCAACTATAGACAGCGCTATTAACATCTGGGCACAGTTTTTCTTAAACATCAGCTTCTGTTTCTCTAGGGTAAATACCCAGGAGTGGGGTCACCGGGCCCCACATTTGTGTGAGTTCAGTTTTATAAGAAACCGCCAAGTTGTCTGCACCGTGCTGAACCCCAGCAT
>NW_020263138.1:0-8763 GCF_003255815.1 Theropithecus gelada | reverse complement strand
AAAAAAAAAAAGAAAAAACAGAGCAATCAAATGCTTTGCCGGGAGGCAGTGGTAGGAATTAAAGACGTTGAAGAAGTGTCTAGAGTCACACAGTCTACTATGGTAGTCACTAACCTCATGAAGCTATTTATTTATTATTAATTAACTAATGTATTTATTTATTTTGAGACGGAGTTTCACTCTTGTTGCCCAGGCTACAGTGCAATGGCACGATCTTTGCTCACTGCAACCTCCGCCCCCTGGGTTCAAGTGATTCTCCTGCCTCCACCTCCTGAGTAGCTGGGATTACAGGTGTCTGCCACCACACCCGACTAATTTTGTATTTTTTAAAGTATTTTTAGTAGAGACGGAGTTTCACCATGTTGACCAGGCTGGTCTTGAACTCCAGACCTCAGGTGATCCACCCGCCTCAGCCTCCCAAAGTGCTGGGATTACAGGCATGAGCCACTGCGCCCAGTCCATATTTTTAAAGACAGAGTCTCACTCTGTCAACCAGGCTGGAGTGCAATGGCACAATCTTGGCTAACTGTAGCCTCTGCCTCCCGGGTTCAAGCAATTCTCCTGCCTCCGCCTCCAGGGTAGCTGGGATTACAGGCACGCACCATCACGCCCAGCTGATTTTTTTATTTTTAGTAGAGACGGGGTTTTGCCATGTTGGCCAGGCTGGTCTCGAACTCCTGACTTTAAGTGATCTGCCCTTGAGGTGGAAATATCTTCATCTGAGGCAGCAGGCATGTGAAAAAATAAATAGGCCTGGCATAGTGACTCACGCCTGTAATCCCAGCACTTTGGGAGGCAAAGTGGGAGGTTCGATTGAGCCCAAGATTTCGAGACCAGCCTGGGCAACATGGTGAAACCCCATTTTTACCCAGGAGGACGAGACTGCAGTGAGTGAGCAACACCTGGGCACTCGAATCTGGGTGGCAGAGCAAGACTCTGTTGCAAATAACTAAATAAGAAATATCTTCAGGCAAGAGAATGGCAGGTGGTTATTTTGGACAGTGATATCCAATGTTCAATTTTGAGACGTACTGCACACTGTAGTGTGTTGTGTTTCTCTACCTCAAATCTTCAGTAAAGGCCAGGCGCTGTGGCTCACGACTGTAATCCCAGCATATTGGGAGGCCAAGGTGGGTGGATCACTTGAGGTCAGGAGTTCAAGACCAACCTGCCCAACATGGTGAAATCCCATCTGTACTAAAAATACAAAAATTTGCTGGGCATGGTGGCAGGTGCCTGTAATCCCAGCTACTCAGGAGGCTGAGGCAGGAGAATCACTTGAACCTAGGAGGTGGAGGTTGCAGTGAGCTGTCTCTACTAAATATACAAAAATTAGCTGGGCGTGGTGCCGTGCTCCTGTAGTCCCAGTTACTCAGGAGGCTGAGGCAGGAGAATCACTTGAACCCGGGAGGTAGAGGTTGCAGTGAGCCAAGATCGCTCCATTACACTCCAGCCTGGTAACAAGAGTGAGACTCCATCTCAAAAAAAAGAAAAAAAAAATCTTCAGTAGAGTCTGCTGTACACGTGGCTTGAGAGAAGTGGTAGAGTATTTGGGAGAAATGAAGGAATGAGATGGCACAGCATGGAACAGCACGGTGGGAAAGCAGAATAGGAGTGACAGAGTAGAAACTGAGAACCTCCACACATTCAACAACGAGCTAGCTCCTTGAAAAATCTTAGGAATTTGTTTTTCCTTTGTAGAGACAGGGTCTTGCTCTGTCACCCCGGCTGGACTGCAGTGGTGCCATCACAGCTCACTGAAGCCTTGACCTCCCAGGCTCAAGCGATCTTCTCACTTCAGCCTCCTAAGTAGCTGAGACTACAGGTGTGTGCCACCACTCTCAGCTGATTAAAAAAAAAAAAAATTTTTTTTTTTTTAGAGATGGGGTCTCACTGTGCTGCCCAGGCTGGTGTCCAACTCCTAGGCTATAGTGATCCTCCCACCTCAGCCTCCCAAAGTGTTGAGATTACAGGCATCAGCCACCGTGCCTGTTCTAGGCACACGTAATCTACGCAACTGAAAGATGACCAAGTCCCTGGAAGGGCAGGAGGAGCAGACTCAAGGATTTCTTTCAGGAGTGACTCCCAGAACACTCCCAATGGAGTCATGATCTCTGTCACCCACAGGAACACTGAGTCGTAGGACATTCTGTTCTAGTGACAATCTAGGTACCAGGAAGCTGGGCCCAAGGGGTTGCTGCCACCGCCCCCACCTATACACGAGAATGTGGAATTCTGCCACTGCTACCTCCTCAGACCTGGAGACGTGACATGGGTATCACATGGCCTTCTTGCCAAAAGCAAACAGCTAAGAACAACAAGAACACAGCAAGACCCCCTTCCTTTCCCTTCCTTCCCCTTCCCCTCCCCTCCTCTTCCTCTCCTCTTCCCTTCCCTTTCCTTCCCCTCTCCTTCTCCTCCCTCCCATTCCCCTCCCCTCATCTCTTCTTTTCTTCTTTTCTGAGATGGAATCTTCCTCTGTCACCCAGTGGTGTGATCTCAGCTCACCATAACCTCCACTTCCCAGGTTCAAATGATTCTCCTGCCTCAGCCTCCCGAGTAGCTGGGATTACAGGTGCTTGCCACCATGCCTGGTTAATTTTTGTATTTTTAGGCCGGGCGCGGTGGCTCAAGCCTGTAATCCCAGCACTTTGGGAGGCCGAGACGGGTGGATCACGAGGTCAGGAGATCGAGACCATCCTGGCGAACACGGTGAAACCCCGTCTCTACTAAAAAATACAAAAAAAACTAGCCGGGCGAGGTGGCGACACCTGTAGTCCCAGCTACTCGGGAGGCTGAGGCAGGAGAATGGCGGGAACCCGGGAGGCGGAGCTTGCAGTGAGCTGAGATCCGGCCACTGCACTCCAGCCTGGGTGACAGAGCGAGACTCCATCTCAAAAAAAAAAAAAAAAAATTTTGTATTTTTAGTAGAGGTGGAGTTTTACCATGTTGACCAGGCTGGTCTTGAACTCCTGACCTCAGGTGATCCACCCGCCTCGGCCTGCCAAAGTGCTGGGATTACAGGCGTGAGCCACCATGCCTGGCCCACTTCCACTTTTCAAATCTCGAAGAAATGCATTTATTAATAAGTAGCAACCTAGAACCCAGGTTGCGCCCAGAATCTGAGCTGCATGCAATCTGGGAAGGGCAGCTTTCTCCTCCCAGCCTCCACAGCACAGGAAGGCCCGCTGGAATAGCTGCTGAGGCTCACCCTACGCTATCCAGCAGAGGCTGGTCACCTCTAGGAAATCTCATGGTCTCTGTGATGCGCAGAGCTATTTTTGCCCTTCCTGCTCTCTGTAGCCCTTTCTTCTAATAATAGAAGGCTTTCCTTTGAGGAGCCACCTCTCCTACTTGCAATGCATATGATTGGGCGTGGCTGACGCCAGGCCCCAGTCCCAGGGGAGGGCACAGGTACCTACCCTGAGTAACTAGTATATTCCATCTCCTGCCTGTAATCCCAGCATTTGGGGAGGCCGAGACGGGTGGGTGACTTGAGGTCAGGAGTTCGAGACCAGCCTGGCCAACATGGTGAAAGCCTGTCTCTACTAAAATACAAAAATTAGCCAGGCATGGTGGCGGGCGCATGTAATCCCAGCTACTCAGGAGGCTGAGGCAGGAGAATCGCTTGAACCCAGGAGAAGGAGGTTCCAGTGCGCAGAGATCGCACCACTGCACTCCAACCTGGGTGACAGAGCGAAACTCCGTCTCATAAAAAAAAAAAAGAGAAAAAAAGAAAAAGAAAAAAAAAATTAGCAGGGCATGGTGGCACATGCCTGTAATCCCAGCTACTCGGGAGGCTGAGACATGAGAATCGCTTGAACCTGGGATGTGATGGTTGCAGCGAGCTGAGATTGCACCACTGCACTCCAGCCTAAGCAGGAGTTTGAGACTCTGTCTCAAAAATAAATAAATAAACTGTAGCAGGACAAGCCACAGACAAAAGCCCTCAGACACCGAGTTAAAGAAGGAAGGGCTTTATTCGGCTCGGAGCTTCGGCAAGACTCATGTATCCAACAACTGAGCTCCCCGAGTGAGCAGTTCCTGTCCCTTTTAAGGGCTCACAACTCTAAGGGGGTCTGCATGAGAGGGTTGTGATAGATTGAGCAAGCAGGGGGTACGTGACTGGGGGCTGCATGTACCGGTAATTAGAACGGAACAGAACAGGACGGGGATTTTCAGAGTGCTTTTCTATACAATGTCTGTAATCTATAGATAACATAACCGATTAGGGGTCGATCTTTAACCAGGCCCAGGGCGTGGCGCTGGGCTGTCTGCCTGTGGATTTCATTTCTGCCTTTTAGTTTTTACTTCTTCTTTCTTTGGAGGCAGAAATTGGGCATAAGACAATATGAGGGGTGGTCTCCTCCCTTAAAACTAGTATACTCCATCTCCTGTTCTTGCTTGGTGTGTAATTCTTTACAGAATATGTGAAAGGACATGATAGCATATCCCTGGAGACAGCCAAGAAGGGCAGGGATAGCCATTTATCTTGGACTGCTGGGATATTTACTAACCTAGAAGCCAGGGGCAGAATACTATGATTCGATGTCATTTTCTGCTCTAAGATTTGGCAATTGTCAGGTCTCAGTGATCCAGATGAGCCAATTATTCAACAGCTATCTTTCAGAATTTTTTTTTTTTTGAGATGGAGTTTCGCTCTTATTGCCCAAGCTGGAGTGCAATGGCACGATCGTGGCTCACTGCAACCTCCGCCTCCCAGGTTCAAGCGATTCTCATGCCTCAGCCTCTCCAGTAGCTGGGATTATAGGTGCGTGCCACCACGCCTGACTAATTTTTTGTATTTTTAGTAGAAACGGGATTTCACCATGTTGGCCAGGCTGGTCTCAAGCCCCAGACCTCAGGTGATCCGCCCGCCTTGGCCTTCCAAAGTGCTGGGATTACAGGCATGAGCCACTGCACCCGGCCTCTTTCAGAATTTCAAACTGTCTACAAAGAAGAGAGTCCTGATTTTATTTTATGTTTGTTTTTTAGAGACAGCATCTCATTCTGTCGTCCAGGCTGGAGCGCAGTGGTGTGACCGTAGCTCACTGTAACCTTGAACTCCTGGGCTCAAGCATTCCTCCTTCCTCAGCCTCCTGAGTACCTGCAACTGCATGTGTACAGTCTCGCTCTGCCGCCCAGGCAGGACTGCAGTGGCGCGATCTCGGCTCACTGCAAGCTCCACCTCCCAGGTTCATGCCTTCTCCCGCCTCAGCCTCCCGAGTAGCTGGGACTACAGGCACCCGCCACCACGCCCAGCTAATTTTATTTTTGTATTTTTAGTAGAGACAGGTTTCACTGTGTTAGCCAGGATGGTCTCGATCTCCTGACCTCGTGATCCGCCTGCCTCGGCCTCCCAAAGTGCTGGGATTACAGGAGTGAGCCACTGTGCCTGGCCTATTTTATTCTGGAGATGGAGTCTCGCCCTGTTGCCCAGGCTGGAGTGCAATGGCATGATTTTGGCTAACTGCAACCTCTGCCTCCAGGTTCAAATGATTCTCCTGCCTCAGCCTCCCGAGTAGTTGGGATTACAGGCACCTGCCACCACACCCGACTAATTTTTGTATTTTTAGTAGAGACAGGGTTTCACCATATTGGCCAGGCTGGTCTCGAACTCCTGACCTCGTGATCTGCCCGCCTCAGCCTCCCAAAGTGCTGTGATTACAGACGTGAGCCACCACGCCCGGCCCTAATTTTTGTATTTTTAGTAGAGAGGGAGTTTCACCAAGTTGGTCAGGCTGGTCTCAAACTCCTGGCCTCAAGTGATCCACCCGCCTCAAATCCACCCAAAGTCCTGGGATTATAGCCGTGAGCCACTGCACCAGCCAGGACAGATGATCTCTAATGGCCTTTCCAGCTCTGAGATCCTGTTTAAGCTCATGACCCAAAGTCACCAAGAAGGTGTCAGCCCTAACATTTTTCTGGGGGAGTAAATCAGAAAGGAAAGTAAAAGCTCTCAGTTAATGAAGGAGCTGCTCCTGAGATCTTTGGGCGCTTCCTGAATTCATGGGCGTCTTCCTGGCCATTTGTTCCCATCTTACTGTCAAACTTGAGGTTTCAGGGCAGGAACTGGCACACGCGAGACCCAAAGCCAGCCTCATGAGCAGGACCTTGAGTTCTGCTGAGTCCTGCCACGGTTGGAGTCCAAGGGTTGAAGAGTAGCTTTTCCCGGCTGCTGATCAGGGCCTTTTACCGGCCCAGCCCAAGTGACTACTTGGCAGTGGACTTTGTGTAATCTATTGTTAGGTGCCCCAGAAGTACCACTTTGGCTGACAGCCTCATCCACACCGGGCCCCACACCCCACAGGACCTGTGACCTCTGAGTCTGTCTGTCGTCAAGGGCAACTCTCCTAGAGGATTTTCCAGGCTGAGCCACTTAAGAGAGGTGTCACGAGGGCGAGACTTTTTTTTTTTTTTTTTTTTTGAGATGGAGTCTCGCTCTGTCGCCCAGGCTGGAGTGCAGTGGCGCCATCTCGGCTCACTGCAAGCTCCAGCTCCCGGGTTCACACCATTCTCCTGCCTCAGCCTCCCGAGTAGCTGGGACTATAGGTGCCCGCCACCGCGCCAGGCTAATTTTTTAAAATATATTTTTAGTAGGCTGGGTGCGGTGGCTCACACCTGTAATCCCAGCACTTTGGGAGGCTGAGGCGGGAGGATCACGAGGTCAGGAGATTGAGACCATCCTGGTTAACATGGCGAAATCCCGTCTCTACTAAAAATACAAAAAATTAGCCGGGCGTGGTGATGGGTGCCTGTAGTCCCAGCTACTCAGGAGGCTGAGGCAGGAGAATGGCGTGAACCCGGGAGGCGGAGCTTGCAGTGAGCCGAGATTGTGCCACTGCACTCCAGCCTGGGCGACAGAGCGAGACTTCATCTCTCTCACACACACACACACACACACACACACACACACACACACAAATATATATATATTTGGTAGAGACGGAGTTTCACCATGTTAGCCAGGATGGTCTCGATCTCCTGACCTTGTGATCCGCTCACCTCGGCCTCTCAAAGTGCTGGGAATGTAGGCATGAGCCACTGACCTTTCTTTTTTAACATCATAATTGCATAAGTTTTATCCTTTGGCTCAGCAATTCTACTAATGGGAAAAATTTTAAAGAAAATATCCAGATTACATACACATAAAGAGTTTATGCTGAGGCTCACTGCAAATTGTAATCACTCTTTATGTGATTACATACACATAAATAGTTTACACAGGCACGGTGGCTCACACCTGTAATCCCAGCACTTTGGGAGGCTAAAGCAGGTGGATTGCTTGAGGTCAGTAGTTCGAGACCAGCCTGACCAACATGGTGAAACCCTGTCTCTAGTAAAAAAATTACAAAATTAGCCAGGCATGGTGGCTCACAACTGTAATCCCAGCTACTTGGGGAGGCTGAGGCAGGAGAATCACTTGAACCTAGGAGGCAGAGGTTGCAGTGAGCCGAGATGGCGCTACTGCACTCCATGGGCAACAAGGGTGAAACTCCGTCTCAAAAAACCACAAACAAACAAACAAACAAAAAGTTTATGCTGATAGACTAGTAGATTTTTTTTCTGGCTGTCTGAGCAAGCCGATTACTTTGGACAATCATCTCTGTATCGGGTGGATTGGAAAGGGCGGCCTTAATTGTCTGAGTTTGTGTCCCAGCTGTCTTACTGAGGGAGGAGGGGTGGGCAACAACTTGCAGCTCCGCAGACAGTACAAACCACGGCTGTTCAGACACCCACAGTCCGCACCCTTCTCCTTTTTCACAGAGTCAACCACCTGCCTATGCTGCTGTCTTTACTATCAGCCTCCCCAGCTTCACCTTAGCTTCCTCAATGACATCAGGTCTTGGCTCATACACAGCTGTCTGCCCCACCCTGTCTGCCAAAGGTCACTGGTGACATGTGCCCAGATATTTTTGCAGCATTATTTATGAGGAGGGATAATAATTTAAGATGATAACGAGTTTCTTCTTTCCCTTTCTCAAAATCCCTTTGAATCCAAGGCCACCATCCGTTCTAGGATACAACCAGAGAAAAAAGTCAACAACATGTTGGCTTTTAAATGCACAAGCTGTGCATTCAAGAGTAAAACCAAAAGACTCAGAAGAGGTATGATAGCCGGACACAATTCTCCCCACCTCCGCTCCAGATAAGATTTTATTAGAGAGGAAAGACAGGTGGGGCGTTGGAAGACGAAGCAAAAGAGCAGGAACTGTGCACCCAGCCTCATCTGAAGTTCAATAAACCCCTTTTAATTGGCTATTGAAAAGATCTTGATTCCTGAGCAAGCCCCAGGAGGGCAGCAAGCCCCAGAGGCAAATCTCCTACCACAATGGCATGGACACTATGGAGTAGAAATGGTAGCTTGGCATGTCTAGGCTTGGGATCAGAAACAGATTCTCGGCCGGGCGTGGTGGCTCACGCTTGTAATCACAGCACTTTGGGAGGCTGAGGAAGGTGGATCACGAGGTCAGGAGTTCGAGACCAACCTGGCCAACATGGTGAAACCCCGTCTCTACTAAAAATACAAAAATTAGTGGGGCACGGTGGCAGGTGCCTGTAATCCCAGCTATTTGGGAGGCTGAGGCAGGAGGATCACTTGAACCCAGGAGGCAGAGGTTGCAGTGAGCCGAGATCATGCCACAGCATTTCAGCCTGGGTGACAGGGCAAGACTCTGTCTCAAAACAAAAACAAAAAGAAATAGATTCTTGGCTGGGCGCGGTGGCTCAAGCCTGTAATCCCAGCACTTTGGGAGGCCGAGA
>NW_020263137.1:0-2640 GCF_003255815.1 Theropithecus gelada | reverse complement strand
TATTTGGAAGCCCATAGAGGGCTCTGGTGAAAAAGGAAATATCCTCAGATGAAATCTGGAAAGAAGCTTTCTGAGAAACTACTCTGTGATGTGTGACTTCCATTCTCACAGTTACATCCGTATTTCGTGGATCTCTTTGCTAGCCTTATTTCTGCAGAATCTGAGAACAGATATTTCGGATCCCGTTGAAGACTATACGGCCAAAGGAAATATCCTCCGATAACAAAGAGAAAGAAGTTTTCTGAGAAACTTCTTTGTGTTCTGTGAAATCATCTCACTGAGTTACAGCTTTCCTCTCAAGAAGCTTTTCACTAAGACAGTTCTTGTGGAATTGGCAAAGTGATATTTGGAAGCCCATAGAGGGCTATGGTGAAAATGCAAATATCCTCTTATGAAATCTGGAGAGAAGCTTTCTGAGAAAGAGCTTAGTGTTCTGTTAATTCATCTCGCAGAGTTACATCTGTATTTCGTGGATCTCTTTGCTAGCCTTATTTCTGTAGATTCTGAGAAGAGATATTTCGGATCCCTTTGAAGACTATATGGTCAAAAGAAATATCCTCCGATAACAAAGAGATAGAAGCTTTCTGAGAAACTTCTTTGTGTTCTGTGAAATCATCTCACAGAGTTACAGCTTTCCCCTCAAGAAGCCTTTGGCGAAGACAGTTCTCGTGGAATTGGCAAAGTGATATTTGGAAGCCCATAGAGGGCTAAGGTGAAAAAGGAAATATCCTCAGATGAAATCTGGAAAGAAGCTTTCTGAGAAACTGCTTAGTGTTCTCTTAATTTATCTCACAGAGTTACATCTGTATTTCGTGGATCTCTTTGCTAGCCTTATTTCTGTGGAATCTGAGAACAGATATGTCAGATCCCTTTGAAGACTCTAGGGACAAAGGAAATATCCTCCGATAACAAAGAGAAAGAAGCTGTCTGAGAAACTTCTTTGTGTCCTGTGAAATCATCTCACAGAGTTACAGCTTTCCCCTCAAGAAGCCTTTCGCTAAGACAGTTGTTGTGAAATTGGCAAAGTGATATTTGGGAGCCCATAGTGGGCTATGGTGAAAAAGGAAATATCCTCAGATGAAATCTGGAAAGAAGCTTTCTGAGAAACTGCTCTGTGATGTGTGACTTCCACTCACAGAGTTACATCTGTATTTCGTGGATCTCTTTGCTAGCCTTATTTCTATGGAATACGAGAACAGATATTTCAGATCCCTTTGAAGACTATAGGGACAAAGGAAATATCCTCCGATAACAAAGAGAAAGAAGCTTTCTCAGAAACTTCTTTGTGTTCTGTGAAATCATCTCACACAGTTACAGCTTTCCCCTTAAGAAGCCTTTCGCCTACACAGTTCTTGTGCAATTGGCAAAGTGATATTTGGAAGCTCATAGAGGGCTATGGTGAAAAAGGAAATATCCTCAGATGAAATCTGGAAAGAAGCTTTCTGAGAAACTGCTGTGTGATGTGTGACTTCCACTGACAGAGATACATCTGTATTTCGTGGATCTCTTTGCCAGCTTTATTTCTGTGGAATCTGAGAACGGATATTTCGGATCCCTTTGAAGACTATAGGACCAAAGGAAATAGCCTCCGATAACAAAGACAAAGAAGATTTCTGAGAAACTTCATTGTGTTCTGAGAAATCATCTCACAGAGTTACAGCTTTCCCCGCAAGAAGCCTTTCGCTAAGACAATTCTTGTGGTATTGGCAAAGTGATATTTGGAAGCCCATAGAGGGCTATGGTGAAATAGGATATATCCTCAGATGAATTCTGGAAAGAAGCTTCCTGAGAAACTGCTCAGTGTTATGTTAATTCATTTCACAGAGTTACATCTGTATTTCGTTGATCTCTTTGCTAGCCTTATTTCTGTGGAATCTGAGAACAGATATTTCGGATCCCTTTGAAGACTCTAGGGCCAAAGGAAATATCCTATGATAACAAAGGAAAGAAGCTTTCTGAGAAACTTCTTTGTGTTCTGTGAAATCATCTAACGGAGTTGCACCTTTCCCCTCAAGAAGCCTTTCGCTAAGACAGTTCTTGTGGAATTCGCAAAGTGATATTTGGAAGCCCATAGAGGGCTAAGGTGAAAAAGGAAATATCCTCAGATGAAATCTGGAAAGAAGCTGTCTGAGAAACTGCTTAGTGTTCTGTTAATTCATCTTACAGAGTTACATCTGTATTTCGTGGATCTCTTTGCTAGCCTTATTTCTGTGGAATCTGAGAACAGATATTTCGGATCTCTTTGAAGACTATAGGGCCTAAGGAAATATCCTCCGATAACAAAGAGAAAGAAGCCTTCTGAGAAACTTCTTTGTGTTCTGTGAAATCATCTCACAGAGTTACAGCTTTCCCCTCAAGAAGCCTTTCGTCAAGACAGTTCTTGTGAAATTTCCAAAGTGATATTTGGAAGCCCATAGAGGGCTATGATGAAAAAGGAAATATCCTCACATGAAATCTGGAAAGAAGCTTTCTGAGAAACTTCACTGTGATGTGAGACTTCTACTGATAGAGTTACATCTGTATTTCGTGGATCTCTTTGCTAGTCTTATTTCTGTGGAATCTGAGAACAGATATTTCGGATCCCTTTGTAGTGTATAGGACCAAAGGAAACATCCTCCGATAACAAAGAGAAAGAAGCTT
>NW_020263136.1:0-2641 GCF_003255815.1 Theropithecus gelada | reverse complement strand
CTGCTGTGAGATGCACGTGAGGATACAACAAGATGGACATCCGAAAACCAGGAAGCAGGCATTGGAGCTTTAAGTACCTTGATCTTGAACTTCCTAGACTCTGGAACTGTGAAAAAATGAATGTTTATGTTTAAGCCACCTAGTCTATGGTAATCTGTTGTAGCAGCCAGAACTAAGACAGATAGTTAATGTTAAAATATCCCACTGTGGCTATGGACTTGTTACTTTTTCTTTGCTGTCCTGTCAGGTTTTGTTTTGTGTATTTAGGGACTACATTAGTAGGTGTATAGAAGTTTATAATTAATGTATTCTTTTGGTAGCTTTTCTTTATTATTATGTATATCATTTTATTCTTAATATTTTTTGCCTTAAATTCTACTTTGTCTAATATTAATATTGCTACAATAGCTTTCTTTTCATATGTATTTGTGTGCTATTGCCTATATATTTATTTTCAACCATTCTATGAGTTTTGTCTTAGTTGTATTTTTTTTTTTTTTTTTTTTTTGAAATGAAGCCTCCCTCTGTCACACAGGCTGGAGTGCAGTGGAACAATCACTGCTGCAACCTCTGCCTCCCAGGTTCAAGTGATTCTCCTGCCTCAGCCTCCTGAGTAGCTGAGATTACAGGCGTGTGCCACCATGCCCGACTCTTTTTTTTTTTTTTTTTTTGAGACGAGGTTTCACCATGTTGGTCAGGCTGGTCTCGAACTCCTGACCTCAAATGATCCGCCCACGTCGGCCTGCCAAAGTGCTGGGATTACAAGTGTGAGTCATTGCGCCTGGCCATATTTTAGTTGTATTTCTTTATAAGTAGCATATACTTAAAAAAAACAAAAACCTATTTGATAATTTTTAAATTAGTAGTTTTAGTCTGAAATATTTGGACTTTCTCTACTACCTTATTGTGTATATAATACCCTTTTTATTTTCTTTGTTTCTGCATGTTTTGACTGTTGTTGGATCTTTAATTTTTCTACATTCCTTTTTTATTTCTATCAAATGATTTTGATAGAATATATTCCTGTTATTTTAGCGGTTATTTTAACATACATATTTAACCATAAATCTTCTTACCAAAGTCTAAATCTATCTCTTCTTCTTCTTTACATGAAATAAAACTAAAAATGATTCAATTGCACATTGAACGATTTCACATCTTATTGCTACTCAGAACAAAAATTACAACTACTGGACTGCAGATTGATTCTTCTCTAGCCTTGGATCATCTTGACACTTTCTGAGCTGTTATGTAGAAGTCAGGAAGCTTTTTGGTTATAAGTAACAAAAACCTGGCTCAATCAGTGATAACTTTTATTATCACATTAAAAAAATCCACAGGCAAGGTGTTCCCAAGGTTTGTTTAATAGGTCAGTCATCGTCAAGGAACTTTATGTATCTCTTTGAGCCCTTTAAACATACTTAAAAGTCTTTGTTAACCTGTTCCATAAAATTGAGTTTCATCTGAAGATGATGAAGTATAAAGTTAGAAATTTCTTCCTGCCATGCATCTTTTTGAAGGAAGCTGAAGATATGACTCAGGAAAACAAGAAAGTAAACAAAATAGAGAAAGACATTGATTTATGAAAATAGCATATCCAACCCAAGGGACCAGCGAGGAGAAGACCCAAAATGATAGGGTGCAGCAAGCTTAGGAAGCAACCAATCCAATTTGAAGCAGGAGAATGGACAACTCCAGAAGAGAGGTTCCCTAGAGAAAAAGGAGACACTGGGAAAGAAGTGTGGTGTATATGAGAGTACCTGATATAACATATTATTTTGGAAAAATATAAGAGCACTAATTAGACTTAGACGTTTTAAAAAAGAAAAGCAATTTAAAACTAGGAAAAATAAAAAGCTATACAAGAAAGAAAATGTAATCATAGATTTATACTTAACTGCAGAAAAATATTACATATACATTTATATAAATTAATAACATAAATACCAGTTACTTAACTGAAAATAGCAATGTAATAAGTATAATGAAAGAATGGCTGAGGCATGATGGTGTTTCAGTAGTGTAAGAGAATTTTTTATCACAATAGCAGTTTATAATGTCTAACATTTAAAATTAAGATGCAAAAATAAAGCATCATATTTAGAAAAATGGGGGTTATAAGAAGAAATAACCCAGGGATTTTAAAAAATCAGAAATGAGAATTATGCCTGTGGGTGACATAGACTGAAAAGAATTGAAGATTTCTCCTACTCTTTGGTTATTTTCCCTTTGGCTAATAAGACTAAATCATGCTTATGTAAACTGAAAAAGAATGATAATGTATCTTTCAGACAAACTGCTGCTAAGAGACATGACCTGATTGGCTTTTTGAATGACATTTAAAATGAGGAACAAATGTAATCCAAAAGAAAGCAGGGAATATGTTAATAATTTAGGAATAATTAATTTTACTTTCTACTTAAATATCAACTCTTTGAATGTAGTTGTAAACTGTTTTGTGAACAAACTAGCCTTGTTTAGGTACGAATCAGGAAACAGCCTATTTGTCACTGGTCTTTCACCTGTTCCTGCCCCTCTGATGTCTGAAGTAAATGTCTTATGAAAACAAGTCTCCTCTGAGTAAGTTTCTCCCTTCCCCTTCCCTCCCCTCCCCTCCACTCCCCTCCCCTCCACTCCCCTC
>NW_020263135.1:0-2642 GCF_003255815.1 Theropithecus gelada | reverse complement strand
TAGGAACACTTTTACACTGTTGGTGGGATTGTAAACTAGTTCAACCATTATGGAAAACAGTATGGCGATTCCTCAAGGATCTAGAACTAGATGTACCATATGACCCAGCCATCCCATTACTGGGTATATACCCAAAGGATTATAAATTATGCTGCTATAAAGACACATGCACACGTATGTTTATGGCAGCACTGTTCACAATAGCAAAGACTTGGAATCAACCCAAATGTCCATCAGTGACAGATTGGATTAAGAAAATGTGGCACATATACACCATGGAATACTATGCAGCCATAAAAAAGGATGAGTTTTTGTCCTTTGTAGGGACATGGATGCAGCTGGAATCCATCATTCTTAGCAAACTATCACAAGAACAGAAAACCAAACACCGCATGTTCTCACTCATAGGTGGGAACTGAACAATGAGATCACTTGGACTCGGGAAGGGGAACATCACACACCGGGGCCTATCATGGGGAGGGGGGAGGGGGGAGGGATTGCATTGGGAGTTATACCTGATGTAAATGACGAGTTGATGGGTGCAGCACACCAACAAGGCACAAGTATACATATGTAACAAACCTGCGCGTTATGCACATGTACCCTACAACTTACAGTATAATAATAATAAATAAATTTAAAAAAAAAAAGCTGAGAGGTAATAGCTTAATAACTAGCACAGTAGATACAGTAAGAATGGCCAAGGTGGACATAGGATCATCATGTGGCTGTTGGAATTGGTGCATTTGAAAGTGATCATGCCTTTCCACCATCCTCTAGAGCTGCCCCTGCCCACTATAGCCTGGGATTAACACTGGCACCATGAGTGAAGTCCAGATTCACACCAGTATATTATGTCTTGTCTGTGGACCAGAGCCTCTGTGGGATTTTGGGAAAACATTTTTTTTTTTAATTTTTTGAGAAAGGGTCTCACTCTGTCACCCATACTGGAGTACAGGAGCGCAATCTTGGCTCAGTGCAACCTCCACCTCCCGGGCTCAAGTGATACTTCCATATCAGCCTCCTGAGTAGCTGGGGCTACAGGTGCACACCACCAAACCTGGTAATATTTTTGTATTTTTGGTAGAGATGGGGCTTCACCATGTTGTCTGGGCTGGTCTGAAACTCCTGAGCTCAAGCGACCCAGGGCAAACAATATTTTTATTTACTCTTCCAATATCATTTGTCATTAATAATACTGTCAGTGCATTACAAACAAGAAAGCTGAATAAGAAAAATAAATACTTCTGAATAAAGGATCTCCATCCTCCTCTTCTCTCCTGTGATTTCTCCCTGCTACTCTGCCTGTTAGACAATGGAGGGTTAGTTGAACCAAACAAGTGGTTTGAGTCACTCACGTGGAAGCACCCATTGGACTTTATTTGGGATGGATGAGGTGGCCATGGCATAGTTTTGGGGGAAATAAATTGGGACCTGCTCCTTAATCCTAAAGTGTCTGGCCTCAGGGAAACTGACATCTCAAATGCCTTCCTGTCTCCACTCTCCAGTTTCCTTTTCCCTACACCCATCTTCAGGTGTCCAGTCCCGAAGGATGGCTCTGGCTCAGCAGCCAAATGAGCTTTGCAACAGGAAAGACAACAGTTCCCACCATCTTCTTGAGTCAATAGCTGTGGCTGAAGGCAAATAAAAAGCCCTGTGGTGCAATTCCAAAGGAAATGCTTAGAGCAGTGGGTTTCACACGTCTCCTAGAAAGGCAGAATTTGTCGATCACAACAAGTTTTTAAAACATGTTTGTTAATCATATCAATGCCTTGCCAGCTCCTCCCTGCCCTTTAATGTTCTCTATTCAGGTCAAAGAATATCCTCCTTGCACTGCCCTTCTCCCTGTGACTTGGTGATTAGAGGGAAGACTAATCTAAGTGCATGTCCTCTTATCTTGAGGCCATATTTCACAAAGGAAAGTCTTAAAAATCCAAGATAAACTTATTTTTACAATAGCTATGATGCCAAATGAATGGCGAGCAGCTCTTTACTGAGTTTTATAGAGTAGAAATATCTTCAAAACAACAATAAATTAACAATAATAAACAATAATAAATTAACCAAGACATAACCTTTGCCCTTCAAGTGTCTCACTTGGATACATAAACAACAGTTGTGCCCTCTTTAAAAAAAATTTCATCATAAAAAATTCCAAACTTACAAAATAACCAAATTAGCAATTGATTACCTGTGTTATGAAGGAATCTCTGTAAAATAACCATAAAAGATCCTTTTGGCCAGGCCCAGTGGCTCACGCCTGTAATCCCAACACTTTGGGAAGTGGAGGCTGGCAGATTTCTTGAGTCCAGGAATTTGAGACCAACCTGGACAACATGGCAAAACCCCATCTCTACAAAAAAAAAAAAAATAGCTGGGCATGGTGGTACCCATCTGTAGTCCCAGCTACTCAGGAGGCTGATGTGTGAGGATCACCAGAGTCCAGGAAGTTGAGGCTGCAATGAGCTGAGATTGGGCACCGTACTCCAACCTGGGCAACCAGAGTGAGACCCTGTCTCAAATAATTAATTAATTAATTAAAAAAGAAGATTCTTTCATTTGTTCCTCCAGTAGGAATCACTTTACCAAAATTTCATGGGGGCGGAGCAAGATGGCCGAATAGGAGCAGCTCCAGTCTTCAA
>NW_020263134.1:0-2583 GCF_003255815.1 Theropithecus gelada | reverse complement strand
TATTTCGTGGATCTCTTTGCTAGCCTTATTTCTGTGGAATCTGAGAACAGATATTTCGGATGCCTTTGAAGATTATAGTGTCAAAGTAAATATCCTCCGATGAGAAAGAGAAAGAAGCTTTCTGAGAAACTTCCTTGTGTTCTGTGAAATCATCTCACAGAGTTACAGCTTTCCCCTCAAGAAGGCTTCCGCTAAGACAGTTGTTGTGGAATTGGCCCAGTGATATTTGGAAGCCCACAGAGGGCTATGGTGAAAAAGGAAATATCCTCAGATGAAATCTGGAAAGAAGCTTTCTGAGAAACTGCTCTGTGATGTGTGACTTCCACTAACAGAGTTACATCTGTATTTCGTGGATCTCTTTGCTAGCCTTATTTCTGTAGAATCTGAGAACAGATATTTCGGATCCCTTTGAAGACTATAGGGCCAAAGGAAATATCCTGCGATAACAAAGAGAAAGAAGATTTCTGAGAAAATGCTCTGTGATGTGTGACTTCCACTGACAGAGTTACATCTGTATTTCGTAGATCGCTTTGCGAGCCTTATTTCTGTGGAATCTGAGAACAGATATTTCGGATCCCTTTGAAGACTATAGGCCCAAAGGAAATATCCTGCGATAAGAAAGAGAAAGAAGTTTCTGAGAAACTGGTTAGTGTTCTGTTAATTCGTCTTACAGAGTTACATCTGAATTTCGTGGATCTCTTTGCTAACCTTATTTCTGTGGAATCTGAGAAGAGATATGTCTGTTCCCTTTGAAGACTATAGGGCCAAAGTAAATATCCTCCAATAACAAAGGGAAAGAAGCTTTCTGAGAAACTTCTTTGTGTTCTGTGAAATCATCACACAGAGTTACAGCTTTCCCCTCAAGAAGCCTTTCACTAAGACAGTTCTTGTGGAATTGGCAAAGTGATATGTGGAAGCCCTTAGAGGGCTATGGTGAAAAAGGAAATATCCTCAGATGAAATCTGGAAAGAAGCTTTCTGAGAAACTGCTTAGTGTTCTGTTAATTTATCTCACCGATTTCCATCTGTATTTCGTGGATCTCCTTGCTAGCCTTATTTCTGGGGAATCTGAGAACAGATATTTCGGATCCCTTTGAAGACTATGGGGCCAAAGGAAATATCCTCCGATAACAGAGAGAAAGAAGCTTTCTGAGAAACTTCATTGTGTTCTGTGACATCACCGCACAGAGTTACAGCTTTCGCCTCAAGAAGCCTTTCGCTAAGACAGTTCTTGCGGAATTGGCAAAGTGATATTTGGAAGCCCATAGAGGGGTACCCTGAAAAAGAAAATATCCTCAGATGAAATCTGGAAAGAAGCTTTCTGAGACACTGCTCGGTGATGTGTGACTTCTACTCACAGTTACATCTGTATTTCGTGGATCTCTTTGCTAGCCTTATTTCTGTGGAATCTGAGAACAGAGATTTCGGATCCCTTTGAAGACTATAGGGCCAAAGGAAATATCCTGCGATATCAAAGAGAAAGAAGCTTTCTGAGAAACTTCTTTGTGTTCTGTGAAATCATCTCACAGAGTTACATCTTTGCCCTCAAAAGCCTTTCGCTAAGAGAGTTCTTGTGCAATTGGCAAACTGATATTTNTCTGAGAACAGAGATTTCGGATCCCTTTGAAGACTATAGGGCCAAAGGAAATATCCTGCGATATCAAAGAGAAAGAAGCTTTCTGAGAAACTTCTTTGTGTTCTGTGAAATCATCTCACAGAGTTACATCTTTGCCCTCAAGAAGCCTTTCTCTAAGACAGTTCTTGCGGAATTGGCAAAGTGATATATCGAAACCCATAGAGGGGTAAGGTGAAAAAGGAAATACCCTCAGATGAAACCTGGAAGGAAGTTTTCTGAGAAACTGCTCAGTGTTCTATTAATTCATCTCACAGAGTTACATCTGTATTTCGTGGATCTCTTTGCTAGCCCTATTTCTGTTTAATCTGAGAACAGATATTTCGGATCCCTTTGAAGACTCTAGGGCCAAAGGAAATATCCTCCGATAACAAAGAGAAAGAAGCTTTCTGAGAAACTTCTTTGTGTTCTGTGAAATCATCTCACAGAGTTACAGCTTTCACCTCAAGAAGCCTTTGGCTAAGACAGTTCTTGTGGAATTGGCAAAGTGATATTTGGAAGCCCATAGAGGGCTAAGGTGAAAAAGGAAATNATATTTCCTTTGGCCCTATAGTCTTCAAAGGGATCCGAAATATCGGTTCTCAGATTCCACAGAAAGAAGGCTTGCAAAGAGATACAGGAAATATAGATGTAACTCTGTGAGTGGAAGTCACACATCACAGAGTTACATCTATATTTCCTGTATCTCTTTGCAAGCCTTCTTTCTGTGGAATCTGAGAACCGATATTTCGGATCCCTTTGAAGACTATAGGGCCAAAGGAAATATCCTCCGATATCAAAGAGAAAGAATCTTTCTGAGAAACTTCTTTGTGTTCTGTGAAATCATCTCACAGAGTTACAGCTTTCCCCTCAAGAAGGCTTTCGCTGAGACAGTTGTTGTGGAATTGGCCCAGTGATATTTGGAAGCCCACAGAGGGCTATGGTGAAATAGGAAATATCCTCAGATGAAAT
>NW_020263133.1:0-2643 GCF_003255815.1 Theropithecus gelada | reverse complement strand
CCCCAGTCAACTTGGTAGGCTGATTGCTCAATTTTCTGCTTCCACTTTTGATTTCTTAAGAACGGGAAAAGGAATACTTCAGTTACTTTTCTGGTTGATGGCATACATTCCTTGATATCACCTTAATGCTTTTTAATTTCTATGTATTTTTGATCCTGGAGCTTGCTTAACATCTGTGTTTTTATGCCTCACCCTCTCATGTAACTGTTGGCCACACCAGGACAAGAGAGAAGTGACCAGACCGATTGGTAGCAGGGCTAGGACTGGAATTCCCCAGCAGGCTCTGTTTTCTGTATTGCACTGCTCTTCCCTATTTCGACGCCTGTTAGGACAATGGATGTGACATGTAGCTGGGCGCTTTTGGGGGTGTGCTAGGAGTGTGGCAGATGCCTCAGACTGGCATTTTCCCCTGATTCTGAATTCTCATGGCTCAGAGTCAGTCTCTAGGCTACTGACCGGGAAGATACAGGAAGTTGTTTTGTGTGGCAAACTATGCCAGGGCATTTTTTTCACCCGGCAATTTATTTGGTTTGGACTGGAATAAATCTCTGATATTGGTTTGTTTGGCAATATTATTAGGGAGTCGAGCCTGACTTGTTAACTTAGCCTGATTCCTAGTGCTTAGAATCTCAGTGAGTGTGTGTTGAACTGAGCAGAAGTGTGAGAGCATCTTGGACAGTGGTTTGCAAACGTAGCTGCATCTGGGGGTCTGTGAAAAAAGCATGCGTGCTTACTCCAGACCAGTTGAAATGCAGTCTGCAGGAATGGAGCCTGGGCAGCTATAGTACTGTTAAAAACCCCCAGGTGGTTCTGATATACCGTAAAGGTTGAGATCCACTGATCCACAGTGAATTGGAGTCCTGGATCATAGACATGCCTTATGCTTTCACCAGCTTAGAATGGTTCTTGTGCTTTAGAACTGTGAAAAAAAGTGTTATGCAAACAAATGTGGAAATAGCCTAAATGCCACATCCTGTTACTACCTGCCATGAAGTATATTTACCAGTTATTCACTCTATTCTGATCTCTACCCATTCCACCTTTTCTTCCTGGAACAATAATTTGACAGTTGGTTATGCAGAACCAGAGTAAGTGTAGTTTGATTGGCGGGAAACTATTTTGGGTATGAAGTACTCTGTAGGCATTCATTGAACTCTTGTTTGTACCACCGCTGTGCTGGACAGTTTATAAATATTACTTCTTTAACCAAGGCCTATGGAGTCAGGCTGCCTGGGTTTTGCTAACTAGCTGTGTCATCTGGGGCAAGTTTTTAAGCTTATATAAACCTGATTTTCATCTATGAAATGGGATGACAAGGAGTCATTATCATCTCACAGGATTGTGCAAATGTGTGTGTAAAGTGCTTAGTTTGGTGCCTAATACATAGTAACTACTCAGTAAAGTTATTATTACACCATCATCATCATATTTAAATGTAAATATTAAGAGCTAATAAATCTGTAAAGGTAGTATATACCCTTACCCCTTGAACCAAAGACTACTTTAGTTTTAAGTGGTTGGGTTAATTTATCACTTAAATATTAGCCTCTTGAATACCTTGAATTTCAATTGAATGTAGTCAGAGAATTTCATAATTGGACCGTTGCCTCTGGAAGTTGGAGCTTTGTTTGTTTGTTTGGTTTCACTTCATACACTAAGCCTGTGGCTGTGCCCACCTTTATGGTGACTTCCGGTACTGGGGAATCAAAGCTTCATTCGCTTCTTTGGAGGAGATGATCTTATGCCATATGAAGCACTCAGACTTTGTTAACTATGTACCATCCAGAGAAGACCAGGTGCTTCCCATGGCAGCCTGTCCTTTTCTTAGCTCTCTCATCAATCTAGCCTGTTCCTTCTATTCCTCTTTATATTAGAACTCCTCTTCGAACAAGGAATGTTGTTTTGTCACTGCTAGGTCCCCAGCAATTAGTAATGCCTAGCTCGTACTAGGTGCCTCCTAAATGTTAATAGGCGATAATCTAACAGAATACAAGATAAATCTGCAGGTTGAGATTTAAGCTGTGTGGTATGAACGCTGCATTGGCAAACTTATTAAATCAATTTTGTTAATACAAGTTTAACATATCTTAGTAACTGACTTAGTTCAGTAATCATTTACTGAGTGTCTTCTAGGCCAGACATTGGGGACAGAAAGGTAATAATATATGATCCCTGCCTCATGTGCAGGAAGTCTAGTGCGATGGACAGACACGTGCCAATGGCTGCCATGGAATATGGTGAGTATTAAGATAAAGGGGCACCCTGTGTGCCCTTGGAGCATAGAGCAGGGCTTGTGTTCTGGGAACATGGGCTCCATGTGAAAACACAATTTAAATTAATTTTCTTTTTTCTTTTTTTTTTTTTTGAGACAGAGTCTTTCTGTGTCATCCAGGCTGGAGTACAGTGGTGTGATCTCGGCTCACTACAACGTGCTCCCCCCAGGTTCAAGCGATTCTCGTGCCTCAGCCCCCCGAGTAGCTGGGATAACAGGTGTGCGCCACCATGCCTGGCTAATTTTTGCATTTTTAGTAGAGATGGAGTTTCACTATGCTGGCCGTGCTAGTCTTGAACTCCTGACATCAGGTGATCCTCGTGCCTCAGCCTTCCAAAGTTCTGGGATTATAGGCATGTATGTGTTCATCC
>NW_020263132.1:0-2643 GCF_003255815.1 Theropithecus gelada | reverse complement strand
CACATCAAAAAGCTTATCCACCATGATCAAGTGGGCTTCATCCCTGGGATGCAAGGCTGGTTCAACATTCGCAAATCAATAAACATAATGCAGCATGTAAACAGAACCAAAGACAAGAACCACATGATTATCTCAATAGATGCAGAAAAGGCTTTTGACAAAATTCAACAGCCCTTCATGCTAAAAACGCTCAATAAATTCGGTATTGATGGAACGTACCTCAAAATAATAAGAGCTATTTATGACAAACCCACAGCCAATATCATACTGAATGGGCAAAAACTGGAAAAATTCCCTTTGAAAACTGGCACAAGACAGGGATGCCCTCTCTCACCACTCCTATTCAACATAGTGTTGGAAGTTCTGGCTAGGGCAATCAGGCAAGAGAAAGAAATCAGGGGTATTCAGTTAGGAAAAGAAGAAGTCAAATTGTCCCTGTTTGCAGATGACATGATTGTATATTTAGAAAACCCCATTGTCTCAGCCCAAAATCTCCTTAAGCTGATAAGCAACTTCAGCAAAGTCTCAGGATACAAAATTAATGTGCAAAAATCACAAGCATTCTTATACACCAGTAACAGACAAACAGAGAGCCAAATCAGGAATGAACTTCCATTCACAATTGCTTCAAAGAGAATCAAATACCTAGGAATCCAACTTACAAGGGATGTAAAGGACCTCTTCAAGGAGAACTACAAACCACTGCTCAGTGAAATAAAAGAGGACACAAACAAATGGAAGAACATACCATGCTCATGGATAGGAAGAATCAATATCGTGAAAATGGCCATACTGCCCAAGGTAATTTATAGATTCAATGCCATCCCCATCAAGCTACCAATGAGTTTCTTCACAGAATTGGAAAAAACTGCTTTAAAGTTCATATGGAACCAAAAAAGAGCCCGCATCTCCAAGACAATCCTAAGTCAAAAGAACAAAGCTGGAGGCATCACGCTACCTGACTTCAAACTCTACTACAAGGCTACAGTAACCAAAACAGCATGGTACTGGTACCAAAACAGAGATATAGACCAATGGAACAGAACAGAGTCCTCAGAAATAATACCACACATCTACAGCCATCTGATCTTTGACAAACCTGAGAGAAACAAGAAATGGGGAAAGGATTCCCTATTTAATAAATGGTGCTGGGAAAATTGGCTAGCCATAAGTAGAAAGCTGAAACTGGATCCTTTCCTTACTCCTTATACGAAAATTAATTCAAGATGGATTAGAGACTTAAATGTTAGACCTAATACCATAAAAATCCTAGAGGAAAACCTAGGTAGTACCATTCAGGACATAGGCAAGAGCAAAGACTTCATGTCTAAAACACCAAAAGCAACGGCAGCAAAAGCTAAAATTGACAAATGGGATCTAATTAAACTAAAGAGCTTCTGCACAGCAAAAGAAACTACCATCAGAGTGAACAGGCAACCTACAGAATGGGAGAAAATTTTTGCAATCTACTCATCTGACAAAGGGCTAATATCCAGAACCTACAAAGAACTCCAACAAATTTACAAGAAAAAAACAAACAACCCCATCAAAAAGTGGGCAAAGGATATGAACAGACATTTCTCAAAAGAAGACATTCATACAGCCAACAGACATATGAAAAAATGCTCATCATCACTGGCCATCAGAGAAATGCAAATCAAAACCACAATGAGATACCATCTCACACCAGTTAGAATGGCGATCATTCAAAAGTCAGGAAACAACAGGTGCTGGAGAGGATGTGGAGAAATAGGAACACTTTTACACTGTTGGTGGGATTGTAAACTAGTTCAACCATTATGGAAAACAGTATGGCGATTCCTCAAGGATCTAGAACTAGATGTACCATATGACCCAGCCATCCCATTACTGGGTATATACCCAAAGGATTATAAATTATGCTGCTATAAAGACACATGCACACGTATGTTTATTGCAGCACTATTCACAATAGCAAAGACTTGGAATCAACCCAAATGTCCATCAGTGACAGATTGGATTAAGAAAATGTGGCATATATACACCATGGAATACTATGCAGCCATAAAAAAGGATGAGTTTGTGTCCTTTGTAGGGACATGGATGCAGCTGGAATCCATCATTCTTAGCAAACTATCACAAGAACAGAAAACCAAACACCGCATGTTCTCACTCATAGGTGGGAACTGAACAATGAGATCACTTGGACTCGGGAAGGGGAACATCACACCCCGGGGCCTATCATGGGGAGGGGGGCGGGGGGAGGGATTGCATTGGGAGTTATACCTGATGTAAATGACGAGTTGATGGGTGCAGCACACCAACAAGGCACAAGTATACATATGTAACAAACCTGCACGTTATGCACATGTACCCTACAACTTACAGTATAATAATAATAAATAAATTTAAAAAAAAAAAAAAAAAAAAGAAATGAACAAAGCCTGCAAGAAGTATGGGATTATGTAAAAAGACCAAATCTACGTCTGATTGGGGTGCCTGAAAGTGAGGGGGAAAATGGAACCAAGTTGGAAAACACTCTTTAGGATATCATCCAGGAGAACTGCCCCAACCTAGTAGGGCAGGCCAACAATCAAATGCAGGAAATACAGAGAATGCCACAAAGATACTCCTCGAGAAGAGCAACTCCAAGACACATAATTG
>NW_020263131.1:0-2643 GCF_003255815.1 Theropithecus gelada | reverse complement strand
TCTGATTGGGGTGCCTGAAAGTGAGGGGGAAAATGGAACCAAGTTGGAAAACACTCTTCAGGATATCATCCAGGAGAACTTCCCCAACCTAGTAGGGCAGGCCAACATTCAAATCCAGGAAATACAGAGAACGCCACAAAGATACTCCTCGAGAAGAGCAACTCCAAGACACATAATTGCCAGATTCACCAAAGTTGAAATGAAGGAAAAAATCTTAAGGGCAGCCAGAGGGAAAGGTCGGGTTACCCACAAAGGGAAGCCCATCAGACTAACAGCAGATCTCTTGGTAGAAACTCTCCAAGCCAGAAGAGAGTGGGGGTCAATATTCAACATTCTTAAAGAAAAGAATTTTCAACCCAGAATTTCATATCCAGCCAAACTAAGTTTCGTAAGTGAAGGAGAAAGAAAATCCTTTACAGATAAGCAAATGCTTAGAGATTTTGTCACCACTAGGCCTGCCTTACAAGAGACCCTGAAGGAAGCACTAAACATGGAAAGGAACAACCGGTACCAGCCATTGCAAAACCATGCCAAAATGTAAAGACCATTTAGGCTAGGAAGAAACTGCATCAACTAACGAGCAAAATAACCAGTTAATATGATAATGGCAGGATCAAGTTCACACATAACAATACTAACCTTAAATGTAAATGGACTAAATGCTCCAATGAAAAGACACAGACTGGCAAACTGGATAAAGAGTCAAGACCCATCAGTCTGCTGTATTCAGTAGACCCATCTCACATGCAGAGACATACATAGGCTCAAAATAAAGGGACGGAGGAAGATTTACGAAGCAAATGGAGAACAAAAAAAAGCAGGGGTTGCAATACTAGTCTCTGATAAAACAGACTTTAAACCATCAAAGATCAAAAGAGACAAAGAAGGCCATTACATAATGGTAAAAGGATCAATTCAACAGGAAGAGCTAACTATCCTAAATATATATGCACCCAATACAGGAGCACCCAGATTCATAAAGCAAGTCCTTAGAGACTTACAAAGAGACTTAGACTCCCATACAATAATAATGGGAGACTTCAACACTCCACTGTCAACATTAGACAGATCAACGACACAGAAAGTTAACAAGGATATCCAGGAATTGAACTCATCTCTGCAGCAAGCAGACCTAATAGACATCTATAGAACTCTCCACCCCAAATTAACAGAATATACATTCTTCTCAGCACCACATCACACTTATTCCAAAATTCACCACATAATTGGAAGTAAAGCACTCCTCAGCAAATGTACAAGAACAGAAATTATAACAAACTGTCTCTCAGACCACAGTGCAATCAAACTACAATTCAGGACTAAGAAACTCAATCAAAACCGCTCAACTACATGGAAACTGAACAACCTGCTCCTGAATGACTACTGGGTACATCACGAAATGAAGGCAGAAATAAAGATGTTCTTTGAAACCAATGAGAACAAAGATACAACATACCAGAATCTCTGGGACACATTTAAAGCAGTGTGTAGAGGGAAATTTATAGCACTAAATGCCCACAAGAGAAAGCAGGAAAGATCTAAAATTGACACTCTAACATCACAATTAAAAGAACTAGAGAAGCAAGAGCAAACACATTCGAAAGCTAGCAGAAGGCAAGAAATAACTAAGATCAGAGCAGAACTGAAAGACATAGAGACACAAAAAACCCTCCAAAAAATCAATGAATCCAGGAGTTGGTTTTTTGAAAAGATCAATAAAATTGACAGACCGCTAGCAAGACTAATAAAGAAGAAAAGAGAGAAGAATCAAATCGATGCAATAAAAAATGATAAAGGGGATATCACCACCGACCCCACAGAAATACAAACTACCATCAGAGAATACTATAAACACCTCTACACAAATAAACTAGAAAACCTAGAAGAAATGGATAATTTCCTGGACACTTACACTCTTCCAAGACAAAATCAGGAAGAATTTGAATCCCTGAATAGACCAATAGTAGGCTCTGAAATTGAGGCAATAATTAATAGCCTACCAACCAAAAAATGTCCAGGACCAGATGGATTCACAGCTGAATTCTACCAGAGGTACAAGGAGGAGCTGGTACCATTCCTTCTGAAACTATTCCAATCAATAGAAAAAGAGGGAATCCTCCCTAACGCATTTTATGAGGCCAACATCATCCTGATACCAAAGCCTGGCAGAGACACAACAAAAAAAGAGAATTTTAGACCAATATCCCTGATGAACATCGATGCAAAAATCCTCAATAAAATACTGGGAAACCGGATTCAGCAGCACATCAAAAAGCTTATCCACCATGATCAAGTGGGCTTCATCCCTGGGATGCAAGGCTGGTTCAACATTCGCAAATCAATAAACATGATCCAGCATATAAACAGAACCAAAGACAAGAACCACATGATAATCTCAATAGATGCAGAAAAGGCTTTTGACAAAATTCAACAGCCCTTCATGCTAAAAACACTCAATAAATTCGGTATTGATGGAACGTACCTCAAAATAATAAGAGCTATTTATGACAAACCCACAGCCAATATCATACTGAATGGGCAAAAACTGGAAAAATTCCCTTTGAAAACTGGCACAAGACAGGGATGCCCTCTCTCACCACTCCTATTCAACATAGTGTTGGAAGTTCTGGCTAGGGCAATCAG
>NW_020263130.1:1885-2645 GCF_003255815.1 Theropithecus gelada | reverse complement strand
GAATTCCCCTGAAGAAGCCTTTCGCTAAGACATTTATTGTGGAATTGTCAAAGTGATATTTGGAAGCCCCTAGAGGGCTGTGGTGAAAAAGGAAATATCCTCAGATGAAATCTGGAAAGAAGCTTTCTGAGAAACTGCTTAGTGTTCTTTTAATTCATTCACAGAGTTACATCTGTATTTCGTGGATCTCCTTGCTAGCCTCATTTCTGTGTAATCTGAGAACAGATATTTCGAATGCCTTTGAAGACTATAGGGCCAAAGGAAATATCCTCCGATAACAAAGAGAAAGAAGCTTTCTGAGAAACTTCTTTGTGTTCTGTGAAATCATCTCACCGAGTTACAGCTTTGCCCTCAAGAAGCGTTTCGCTAAGACAGTTGTTGTGGAATTGGCAAAGTGATATTTGGAAGCCCATAGAGGGCTATGGTGAAAAAGGAAATATCTTCAGATGAAATCTGGAAAGAACCTTTCTGAGAAAATACTTAGTGTTCTGTTAATTCATCTCACAGAGTTACTTCTCCGTTTCTTGGATCTCTTTGCTAGCCTTATTTCTGTGGAATCTGAGAACAGATATTTCGAATCCCTTTGAAGACTATAGGGCCAAAGGAAATATCCTCCGATAAGAAAGAGAAAGAAGCTTTCTGAGAAACTTCTTAGTGTTCTGTTAATTCATCTCACAGAGATATATCTGTATTTCGTGGATCTCTTTGCTAGCCTTATTTCTGTGGAATCTGAGAACAGATATTTCGGATCCCTTTGAAG
>NW_020263130.1:0-1838 GCF_003255815.1 Theropithecus gelada | reverse complement strand
TCGTGGATCTCTTTGCTAGCCATATTTCTGTGGAATCTGAGAACAGATATTTCGGATCCCTTTGAAGACTATAGGGCCAAAGGAAATATCCTCCGATAAGAAAGAGAAAGAAGCTTTCTGAGAAACTTCTTAGTGTTCTGTTAATTCATCTCACAGAGATATATCTGTATTTCGTGGATCTCTTTGCTAGCCTTATTTCTGTGGAATCTGAGAACAGATATTTCGGATCCCTTTGAAGTCTATAGTGCCAAAGGAAATATCCTCCGATAACAAAGAGAAAGAAGCTTTCTGAGAAACTTCTTTGTGTTCTGTGAAATCATCTCACAGAGTTACAGCTTTCTCCTCAAGAAGCCTTTCGCTAAGACAGTTCTTGTGGAATTGGCAAAGTGATATTTGGAAGCCCATAGAGGTCTATGGTGAAAACGGAAATATCCTCAGATGAAATCTGGAGAGAAGCTTTCTGAGAAACTGCTTAGTGTTCTGTTAATTCATCTCACAGAGTTACATCTCTGTTTCGTGGATCTCTTTGCTAGCCTTATATCTGTGGAATCTGAGAACAGATATTTCGGATCCCGTTGAAGACTATAGGGCCAATGGAAATATCGTCCGATAACAAAGAGAAAGAAGCTTTCTGAGAAACTTCTTTGTGTTGTGTGAAATCATCTCACAGAGTTACAGCTTTCCCCTCAAGAAGACTTTCGCTAAGACAGTTCTTGTGGAATTGGCAAAGTTATATATGGAAGCCCATAGAGGGCTATGTTGAAAAAGGAAATATCCTCAGATGAAATCTGGAAAGAACCTTTCTGAGAAACTGCTTAGTGTTCTGTTAATTCATCTCACAGAGTTACATCTGTATTTCGTGGATCCCTTTGCTAGCCTTATTTCTGTGGAATCTGAGAACAGATATTTCGGATCCCTTTGAAGACTATAGGGCCAAAGGAACTACCCTCCGATAACAAAGAGAAAGAAGCTTTCTGAGAAACTTCTTTGNAGAGGGCTATGTTGAAAAAGGAAATATCCTCAGATGAAATCTGGAAAGAACCTTTCTGAGAAACTGCTTAGTGTTCTGTTAATTCATCTCACAGAGTTACATCTGTATTTCGTGGATCCCTTTGCTAGCCTTATTTCTGTGGAATCTGAGAACAGATATTTCGGATCCCTTTGAAGACTATAGGGCCAAAGGAACTACCCTCGGATAACAAAGAGAAAGAAGCTTTCTGAGAAACTTCTTTGTGTTCTGTGAAATCATCTCACAGAGTTACAGCTTTCCCCTCAAGTAGCCTTTCGCTAAGACAGTTCTTGTGGAATTGGCAAAGTGATATTTGGAAGCCCATAGAGGGCTATGCTGAAAAAGGAAATATTTTCAGATGAAATCTCGAAAGAACCTTTGTGAGAAACTGCTTAGTGTTCTGTTAACTCATCTCACAGAGTTACATCTGTATTTCGTGGATCTCTTTGCTAGCCNTAGTGTTCTGTTAACTCATCTCACAGAGTTACATCTCCGTTTCTTGGATCTCTTTGCTAGCCTTATATCTGTGGAATCTGAGAACAGATATTTCGGATCCCTTTGAAGACTATAGGGCCAAAGGAAATATCCTCCGAGAACAAAGAGGAAGAAGCTTTCTGAGAAACTTCTTTGTGTCCTGTGAAATCATCTCACAGAGTTACAGCTTTCCCCTCAAGAAGCCTTTCGGTAAGACAGTTCTTGTGGAATTGGCAAAGTGATATTTGGAAGCCCATAGAGGGCTATGCTGAAAAAGGAAATATCCTCAGATGAAATCTGGAAAGAAGCTTTCTGAGAAACTACTTAGTGTTCTGTTAATTCATTTCACAGAGTT
>NW_020263129.1:1773-2534 GCF_003255815.1 Theropithecus gelada | reverse complement strand
AACACAAAGAAGTTTCTCAGAAAGCTTCTGTCTCTTTGTTATCGGAGGATATTTCCTTTGGCCCTATAGTCTTCAAAGGGATCCGAAATATCTGTTCTCAGATTCCACAGA
This sequence comes from Theropithecus gelada, assembly GCF_003255815.1. Classification (NCBI taxonomy): domain Eukaryota; kingdom Metazoa; phylum Chordata; class Mammalia; order Primates; family Cercopithecidae; genus Theropithecus; species Theropithecus gelada. Next base: position 2,423 of record NW_020263129.1, on the reverse strand, counting down.
AATAAGGCTAGCAAAGAGATCCACCAAATACAGATGTAACTCTGTGAGATGAATTAACAGAACACTAAGCTGTTTCTCAGAAAGCTTCTTTCCAGATTTCAACTGAGGATATTTCCTTTTTCACCATAGGCCTCTATGGGCTTCAAAATATCACTTTGCAAATTCCACAAGAACTGTCTTAGCCAAAGGCTTCTTGAGGGGAAAGCTGTAACTCAGTGAGATGATTTCAGAGAACACAAACTAGTTTCTCAGAAAGCTTCCTTCTCTTTGTTATCGGAGCATACTCCCTATGGCCCTATAGTCTTCAAAGGGATCTGAAATATGTTTTCTCGAATTCCAGAGAAAGAAGGCTAGAAAAGAGATCCACGAAATACCGATGTAACTCTGTGAGTGGAAGTCACAAAACACAAAGCAGTTTTTCAGAAACTTGAAACCCCTTGAGGACTATGGTGAAAAAGGAAACATCCTCAGATGAAATCTGGAAAGAAGCTTTCTGAGAAACTGCTAAGTGTTCTGTAAATTCATCTCACAGTGTTACATCTGTATTTCGTGGATCTCTTTGCTAGCCTTATTTCTGTGGAATCTGAGAACAGATACTTCGGATCTCTTTGAAGACTATAGGGCCAAAGGAAATATCCTCCGATAACAAA
>NW_020263129.1:0-1719 GCF_003255815.1 Theropithecus gelada | reverse complement strand
AGAAGCTTTCTGAGAAACTTCTTTGTGTTCTGTGAAATCATCTCACAGAGTTACAGCTTTCCCCTCAAGAAGCCTTTCCCTAAGACAGTTCTTCTGGAATTGGCAAAGTGATATTTGGAAGCCCATACAGGGCTATGGTGAGAAAGGAATTATCCTCAGATGAAATCTGGAAAGAAGCTTTCTGAGAAACTGCTTAGTGTTCTGTTAATTCATCTCACAGAGTTACATCTGTATTTCGTGGATCTCTGTGCTAGCCTTATTTCTGTGGAATCTGAGAACAGATATTTCGGATCCCCTTGAAGACTATAGGGCCAAAGAAATATCCTCCGAAAACAAAGAGAAAGAAGCTTTCTGAGAAAATTCGTTGTGTTCTGTGAAATCATCTCACAGAGTTACAGCTTTCCCCTCAAGAAGCCTTTCGCTAAGACAGTTGTTGTGGAATTGGCAAAGTGATATTTGGAAGCCCATAGAGCGCTATGGAGAACAAGGAAATATCCTCCGATGAAATCTATAAAGAAGCTTTCTGAGACACTGCTTAGTATTCTGTTAATTCGTCTCACAGAGTTTCTTCTGTATTTCGTGGATCTCTTTGCTAGCCTTATTTCTGTGGAATCTGAGAACAGATATTTCGGATCTCTTTGAAGACTATAGGGCCAAAGGAATTATCCTCCGATAACGAAGAGAAAGAAGCTTTCTGAGAAACGTCTTTGTGTTCTGTGAAATCATCTCACACAGTTACAGCTTTCCCCTCAAGAAGCCTTTCTCTAAGACAGTTCTTGAGGAATTGGCAAAGTGATATTTAGAAGCCCATAGAGGGTTTTGGTGAATAAGGAAATATCCTCCGATGAAATCTGGAAAGAAGCTTTCTGAGAAACTGCTTAGTGTTCTGTTAATTCATCTCACAGAGTTACATCTGTATTTCGTGGATCTCTTTGCTACCCTTATTTCTGTGGAATCTGAGATCAGATATTTCGCATCCCTTTGAAGTCTATAGGGCCAAAGGAAATATCCTCCGATAACAAGGAGAAAGAAGATTGTTGAGAAACTTCTTTGTGTTCTGTGAAATCATCTAACAGAGTTACAGCTTTCTCCTCAAGACTCCTCTCGCTAAGACAGCTCTTGTGGAATTGGCAGAGTGATATTTGGAAGCCCATAGAGGGCTATGGTGAAAAAGGAAATATCCTCAGATGAAATCTGGAAAGAAGCTTTCAGAGAAACTGCTCTGTGATGTGTGACTTACACTCACAGTGTTACATCTGGATTTCGTGGATCTCTTCGCTAACCTTCTTTCTGTGGAATCTGAGAACACAGATTTCGGATCCCTTTGAAGACTATAGGGCCATAGGGAATGAACTCCGATAACAAAGAGAAAGAAGTTTTCTGAGAATCTTCTTTGTGTTCTGTGAAATCATCTCACAGAGTTACAGCTTTCCCCTCCAGAAAACTTACGCTAAGACAGTTCTTGTGGAATTGGCAAAGTGATATTTGGAAGCCCATAGAGGGTTTCAGTGAAAAAGGAAATATCCTCAGATGAAATCTGGAAAGAAGCTTTCTGAGAAACTGCTCTGTGATGTGTGACTTCCACTCACAGCGTTACATCTGTATTTCGTGGATCTCTTTGCTAGCCTTATTTCTGTGGAATCTGAGAACAGATATTTCGGATCCCTTTGAAGAATATAGGGCCAAAGGAAATATCCTCCGATAAGAAAGAGAAAGAAG
>NW_020263128.1:0-2644 GCF_003255815.1 Theropithecus gelada | reverse complement strand
AAATAAGGCTAGCAAAGAGATCCACGAAATACAGATGTAACTCAGTGAGTTGATGTCACACATCACAGAGCAGTTTCTCAGAAAGCCTCTTTCCAGATTTCATCTGAGGATATTTCCTTTTTCACCATAGACCTCTAGGGGCTTCCAAATATCACTTTGCCAATTCCACAAGAACTGTCTTAGCGAAAGGCTTCTTGAGAGGAAAGCTGTAACTCTGTGAGATGATTTCACAGAACAGAAAGAAGTTTCTCAGAGAGCTTCTTTCTCTTTGTTATCGGAATTTATTTCCTTTGGCCCTATACTCCTCAAAGCGATCCGAAATATCTGTTCTCAGATTCCACAGAAATAAGGCTGGGAAAGAGATACACGAAATACAGATGTAACTCTGTAAGTGGAAGTCACACATCACAGAGCTGTTTCTGAGAAAGCTTCTTCGCAGATTTCATCTGAGGATATTTCCTTTTTCACCATAGCCCTCTATGGCCTTCCAAATATCACTTTGCCAATTCCACAAGAACTGTCTTAGCGATAGGCTTCTTGAGGGGAAAGCTGTAACTCTGTGACATGATTTCACAGAACACAAAGAAGTTTCTCAGAAAGCTTCTTTCACTTTGTTATCGGAGGATATTTCCTTTGGCCCTATATTCTTCAAAGGGATCCGAAATATCTCTTCTCAGATTCCACAGAAATAAGGCTAGCAAAGACATCCACGAAATACAGATGTAACTCTGTGAGATGAATTAACAGAACACGAAGCAGTTTCTCAGAAAGCTTCTTTCCAGATTTCATCTGAGGATATTTCGTTTTTCACCATAGCCCTCTATGGGCTTCCAAATATCACTTTGCCAATTCCACAAGAACTGTCTTACCGAAAGGCTTCTTGAGGGGAAAGCTGTAACTCTGTGAGATGATTTCACAGAACACGAAGAAGTTTCTCAGAAAGCTTCCTACTCTTTCTTATCGGAGGATATTTCCTTTGGCCCTATAGTCTTCAAAGGGATCCGAAATATCTGTTCCCACATTCCACAGATATAAGGGTAGCAAAGAGATCCACGAAATACAGATGTAACTCTGTGAGTGGATATCACACATCACAGAGCGGTTTCTCAGATAGCTTCTTTCCATATTTCATCTGAGGATATTTCCTTTTTCACCATAGACCTCTAGGGGCTTCCAAATATCACTTTGCCAATTCCACAAGAACTGTCTTAGCGAAAGGCTTCTTGAGAGGAAAGCTGTAACTCTGTGAGATGATTTCACAGAACACAAAGAAGTTTCTCAGAAAGCTTCTTTCTCTTTGTTATCGGAGGATATTTCCTTTGGTCCTATAGTCTTCAAAAGGATCCGAAATATCTGTTTTCAGATTCCACAAAAATAAGGCTAGCAAAGAGATCCACGAAATACAGATGTAGCTCGGTGAGATGAATTAATATAACACTAAGCAGTTTCTCAGAAAGCTTCTTTCCAGATTTCATCTGAGGATATATCCTTTTTCACCATAGCCCTCAAAGGGCTTCCAAAGATCACTTTGCCAATTTCACAAGAACAGGCTTAGCGAGCGGCTTCTTGAGGGGAAAGCTGTAACTCTCTGAGATGAATTATCAGAACACTAAGCAGTTTCTCAGAAAGCTTCTTTCCAGATTTCATCTGAGGATATTTCCTTTTTCACCATTGCCCTCTATGGGCTTTCAAATATCACTGCCAATTCCACAAGAACTGTCTTAGCGAAAGGTTTCTTGAGAGGAAAGCTGTAACTCTGTCAGATGATTTCACAGAACACAAAGAAGTTTCTCAGAAACCTTCTTTCTCTTTGTTATCGGAGGATATTTCCCTTGGCCCTATAGTCTTCAAAGGGATCCGAAATATCTGTTCTCAGATTCCACAGAAATAAGGCTAGCAAAGAGATCCACGAAATACAGATGTAACTCTGTGAGATGAATTAACAGAACACTAAACAGTCTCTCAGAAAGCTTCTTTCCAGATTTCATCTGAGGATATTTCCTTTTTCACCATAGCCCTCTGTGGGCTTCCAAATATCAATTTGCCAATTCCACAAGAACTGTCTTAGCGAAAGGCTTCTTGAGGGGAAAGCTGTAATTCTGTGAGTTGATTCCAGAGAACACAAAGAAGTTTCTCAGAAAGTTTCTTTGTCTTTGTTATCGGAGGATATTTCCTTTGGACCTATAGTCTTCAAAGGGATCCCAAAAATCTGTTCTCAGATTCCACAGAAATAAGGCTAGCAAATAGATCCACGAAATACAGATGTAACTCTGTGAGATGAAGTAATAGAACACTAAGCAGTTTCTCAGAAAGCTTCTTTCCAGATTTCTTCTGAGGATATATCCTTTTTCACCATAGCCCTCTATGGGCTTCCAAGTATCACTTTGACAATGCCACAAGAACTGTCTTAGCGAAAGGCGTCTTGAGGGGAAAGCTGTAACTCTGTGAGATGATTTCACAGAACACAAAGAAGTTTCTCAGAAAGCTTCTTTCTCTTTGCTATCAGAGGATATATCCTTTGGCCATATAGTCTTCAAAGGGATCCGAAATATCTGTTCTCAGATTCCACAGAAATAAGGCTAGCAAAGAGATCCACGAAATACAGATGTAACTCTGTTTGATGAATTAATAGAACACTAAGCAG
>NW_020263127.1:0-8765 GCF_003255815.1 Theropithecus gelada | reverse complement strand
CCATGCTCTCACCCCCACATCCTCCCCGGTTTCTCCTGAGAGCATTCTCTGATAAACCATATCACTAAGCACGGGAATCCCCATCTTAGTCTCTACTTCTAGGAAATCTGACTGTGAATTTACCCCAAATAAGTTCCCCTGGTAAAATAGAAAGGGTGATGTCAGCCAAGTATCAAGAGTGAGGAGAATGCAAGAATCTGATAAGAAAGGAGGATAAACCAGGCGAGGTCACAAGCCCCATGGTCCCAGTTACTTGCAAAGATGAGGCCAGAGGATTGAGTCTGCAGTGAGCTATGATCACACCACTGCATTCCAGTCTGGGTGACAGTGAAAGACCACATCTACTTAAAAAAACATTTTGTAATGGAGGGGGCCGGGTATGTTGGTTCACATCTGTAGTTCCAGCACTTTGGGAGGCTGAGGCAGGATTGCTTAAAGCCAGGAGTTTGAGACCAGCCTGGGCAACCTAGCAAGACCCATCTCTATAAAAATGAAAAATTTTAAAAATAGCCAGATATAATGTCCTGCACCTGTAGTCCTAGCTATTAGGAAGGCTGAGGCAGGAGGATCTTGAGCTCAGGAAGTCAAGGCTGCATCATTGATCTATGATGGCACCACTGCATTCTATCCTGGGAGACAGAGCAAGACCCTGTCTCAAAAACAAAAACAAAAACAAAAAAAAAAAAGGATAGGCCGGGCATGGTGGCTCATGACTGTAATCCCAGCACTTTAGGAGGTCGAGGTGGGTGGATCACTTGAGGCCAGAAGTTCAAGACCAGCCTGGCCAACATGGTGAAACCCCGCCTCTCAAAACACAAAAATTAGCTGGAGGTGATGGCTCACACCTGTAATTCCAACTACCTGGGAGGCTTAGGCATGAGAATCGCTCGAACCAGGGAGATGGAGGTTGCGGTGAGCTAAGGTTGAGCCACTGCACTCCAGCCTAGGTGACAGAGGGAGACTCCCATCAAAAAGAAAAAAAAAAGAAGAAAGAAAGGAGGATAATCCCATGACATGAGGCTCAAAGATGGAGGAATTTACAGAGGTGTAAGGAACAATGGGGAAATGGTCTAAACATGACCCTGGTGATTAAGATGAATGCTGACGCTGCTGCCTGGCCCGAAGGGTTTGGAAGGCTTAAAACTGGGAAGAAATAGCAACACCCAGTGGAGAGGCCACAAGAAGATGGGCATCTTGTGGGGAGGAACAGCCATTGCATCATTTTCATTTCTGCATTTTCATTGCCTGGCAGAGTACAAGGCTCAGAGACAAGCATCACTAACTGTCTCCTCCCTGCCCTTCATCTGATGCTCCTTATCCAAAAATGACCACCCCAAAAGCATGGACCTGAATCAGCTGGACTTGTAGCCAGTTCCATGTGTTTTGGAAGGATTTCCCCACTGACCCAAGACTGACTCTTTTGCCTTTGCATCCCCAGTGCCCAGCCAGAAGCTGGCATTCAGCAAACCACATGTCAGAGAGAGACAACAATATCCGCTCACACTGATCCCAACAAGCAGACACAGGAGCAAGGCCAGAGCTGCAGGGGCCAGGCCAGAAGACAGGGGTCTAGTGCTCATGCCACTGCTCCTCCTTTCTACTCATGAGAGTGGTGCAGAGAGCAAGTGCCCATCTGGCCTCTGGCAAGGCCCCAGGCAAGGGTTCCAGCTTACACCCCGATCTAGGGTCGCCAAGCTAGGCAGGATGCGTGCTCCCAAGTGTGTAAGCACAGGTGAATCTCAAACCCCAACAATCAAAAGAGAAGAATGACCCAGTCAGGACTCAGGGCACTGTGGGGAGCATTCTGGAAGCAGACATCTGCTAGGGAGCACTTCTACATCTAGTGGAGCATCTACAAAGCAGTTAATGAATAACTTCCTGTTCTGTCTTTTTTGTTTTTTTGGTTTTTTGTTTTTTTGTTTTTTTTTTTTGAGACGGAGTCTCGCTCTGTCGCCCAGGCTGGAGTGCAGCGGCCAGATCTCAGCTCACTGCAAGCTCCGCCTCCTGGGCTCACGCCATTGTCCTGCCTCAGCCTCCCGAGTAGCTGGGTCTACAGGCGCCCACCACCTCACCCGGCTATTTTTTTGTATTTTTTTAGTAGAGACGGGGTTTCACCGTGTTAGCCAGGATGGTCTCAATCTCCTGACCTCGTGATCCACCCGTTTCGGCCTCCCAAAGTGCTGGGATTACAGGCTTGAGCCACCGCGCCCGGCCCCTGTTCTGTCTAAGACACACACAGCCAAGGAAAAGGAGGAAGTATCTTGTGGGAGTAGATGCTTTATTGTTCATGGGGGTCTCCAGAGGCCCCTGGGTGGGGCGAGATGACTGGCTCCCCCCGAAACAAAGCACTACTCCATGCATTATCTTGTGGTAGTCTATGGCTACATCCCCCAGCAAGGAAAGAAACTCAGAATAATTAATCTTCTTATCCTTATTCTCATCTTTTTTCTCAAAGGCAGTGGACAAGTAATCTGTGTCGCTTTTTTCCTGCATGGAGAGAAACACACAAGAAAGAAAAATGAGATTTGAATTGGAAAAAGAGGAAAGAGGAATCCTGTGGTGTGAACATGGCAAGCGGGTAAGTGGGACAGGAGTGGGTGGAAGACAGAGAGCAGCAATGCTGGGTCGTTCCTGAGGAGTTCTCCATTGAGTGACTCCATGAGGAAAACACAGGGATTAGTGTCAGGCTCTGTCAGGAATCACACTGGTAAAAAGTGAGGGGCCTTCATCAGCCACAGACCCGCAGACCCACCCACCTACCCACCCGTAGAGGCGCTGTCTCCATTCTCCCCAGGGGCCCAGCACAGGCTGACCGCCTTCCTTCTCTTACATGTCGACTCTTCTCCCATTCCATTTCATTCCCATTCCAACTGTTAAGTGCCAGGTTCCCTTTCTTTAGGACACAGTGCTCTATTCTCTCTGTTATGTTTTGCTAATAAGAGTGATGCATTCAAACAGTGAAATAAAACCCAGTATATGAATGAGCTCAGCCAAATGTAAAGAGTGGTGCTCATGTTATCAATATTCTGATTTCCATTGAGTTCCATCTTGACAAGGCTCCACTTGAACCCAGAGAAGTGACTCTCACAGAGGGATGAGGTTACGTTGGGCAGAAGAAATAAATGGCCAGAATATGTGTGCAACCGCTCCAGATCACACGGCAGGGGGCCCAGTGGCGGGACAGGAGCCCAGCATGTCTGATTCTCAGCTCCAGTGTCCATCCCCTGAATGGTTAGTCTCTCCATGGGGCTGGTCCTGCCTAGGGCTGGGACAGATGGGTCAGTGAGGCGTATCAGGCTCAGAATTACCCAATAAAAATAGTGAATTCAGCTCCCAGACATGAGTCCTCAGACATGTCACAACACACGGGACCTCTCCAAGAATCACTACTTCATTGCCCTGCACAAATATGAATGCTCTCCCAGGCCAGGGCAGGCAGAGTCCCCACCCACACAGCCACGGAGGAAGTTGGGGAAATTCTCCTTCATCAAGTTCACCAGACCTGGCATGTCAATCATACCATCATCTCCACTGTATTGGTGAAACATCGCAACTATGTCCAACATGACTTTCTCAGGTGGAGGGATGCTCATCTTTGCTTTCAAAAAGCCTTCAGGAAATAAAAACAAGGATTTTTTTCCTTCTCTAGTGAATGACTGGTATTAAGAACATGAGAAGGGGTTTAGGAGCAAATGAGGACAAGGCTAAGGTAGACCAGAGAAACCTGTGTTTCTCTGTGTGGTGGGATAAATTGCTTCCAAAGAGGAGGTTAGGGCCATACCTGGGATCTAGGCTCACACAGACCAGGGAGCAACAGGAGAAGAGGAGACAAGCAGAAGCCCAGCTGTGGGCAGTGCTTGCGAGAGGGAGAATCAGGGAGACACAGAACCCAACAACACATGGAAGAACTAAACCCTGAGCAGGGACCCCCAACCACAGTCAGCACATGGCAGATCTCGCTCCTCAAACAGCACCAAATCCATCTCGTCCAGCTTCACAGCCAAGGTGAGAGTCACCGGGGCAGGACAATGGCCTTGGTGATCTGGTCTCCGACCCTCCTGGACTGCTTCAGGAACCAGACACCATGGGCCCCACCTTGACTCAAGTGCAAGCCCTGCATGACACGGTGCATGCAGGCTCCAGGTGCATATGTGAGCATGGACATGAGTGTGAGCAGGAAACACAGCCTTGTCCCGAGCACAGGGGGCCCTTCCTAGACCCTCACAGGAATGTGAAAGAGGCACAGGTGACCACAGCTAGTCTCTGTTAAAAAGAACAGAAATAGCTCCCTGGTTCTTAAGCTGCCGGATGGGGTGGGAGTGAGGTGGGGGTCGCTTCATGTCTGCTCTTGGGAATTATCTGCACCCTCTGAATCACCAAGGCTGGACATTATTTAAATAAAAAGTTCTGACTTCCCAAAGCAGATCCTCCAGCCAATACTCAGTCTGGGCTGGCCTGCAGCCCCAGGCAGAAACATAGGACAGTGCAGTTCCCATTTCCTGCACTTTCCAAAGAACCAGAAAATGACCTTTGCTCATGCCTGTGGGCATCTGACAGTAAACCCCCATCACCTTCCAATGCAGGAGAAAGCTGTGTGCTGGCAACTCACTAAGAGGAGCCCTCTAAAGCCTTTTTGAATCTGAGGCCAAGGCCAGGGGCTGAGCCCCGTGCCCAGAGGGTGACTGAGAATTTGCAGGTTGTAATAGGGAGTGAGGGAGCTTTGGTTGCTCGATACCTTACCCAGGTAGGGGCAGATCATCGCACCAGGGCTATGATGTGTGGAGGTCCCAGGCCTGGGGCTTCAAGGAGCCTCCAAGGCATTCTCAGGGGACTCTTAGCCCTCTGTGGGGGCAGACTTGGGGAGGGGATTCAGTACTCCAGACCCCAACAGGAGGATGAATCCAGGGAGGAAGAAGACAGGGAAGGTCCTGTGCTCAGGACCACACAGGATCCTGTGTGCTCAGGATCTCCTGTGACCACAGGAGTTGTTGCAGGAGATCCCAAAGGAGCAACGGACAGGTCTGGTCCAGCCACCTGGTTGTACAGATGCGGGCTCTCGGGCGCGAGTGAAGGTCACTCAGCCCGGCTGGTGGCAGAGCTGGGCCTAGACTCAGGCTCCTGAGTCATCATCCACAGTCCTCTTTCCTCCTACAGGAGAAAGTGAATGGCAGGCCAGACACTGGGCACTGCTAGAAAAGGCAGAGAGGTAGGTGAGACTTATCGGAGCTGGGAAGCGTCATGAGGAGAAGGATGAGTGACATTTGTGTGTTTGGACAAAGAGCAGTCTCTTTATAAGGCTCAGCCTGGCTCTTCCCAGGGGCTGGGAGGCCTAGAGCCACCTCTCCCATCTGTTTTTTGGAGCCTTGCCCACATCAGATGGTTGGGACACACCCAGGAGACTATGCTTAGGGTTTCTGGCCAGAATCTCAGGTCACCAGGTCCTACACCACCCCCAGAGATGTCACCTGAAGCCTTCTCTGTTCCAACCTAATCCAGGTCTGGGGCAGCCAGTGGATGTGACAGATTAGGACAGGGAATGGGAGAGAGAACACTAGGACTCTGGATCAAAAAAGGACGGAATTTCAGATCCCTGCTGTACATGAGTTTCTCTTTAGTCCTCACAACACTCTGAGGTAGGTGCTACTATCCCCAATTTAGGAAAGAGGGAATTGAGATGTTAAGATTAAAGAAACATCCCAAGTTTACTCAGCTAGGTTCCCTCAGCCATTCTGAGCTGAGTCATAGACCCATTCATTCAATCTACATTTAATGAGAGGTAAAGCACTCGCTTTTCTTTATGGTGAAGATATAACAGTGAATTTTTTAAAAAAGGGGTGGGGGACTCAGCTCACCTCAGGATGCTCACATTTTAGAAGATAAGAAGAAACGAGGCTGAGCAGAGTGACTCATGACTGTGGCCCCAGCTACTTGTGAGGCTGAGGCAGGAGGATCACTTGAGCCCAGGAGTTTAAGGCTACCGTGAGCTATGATCATGCCACTGCACTCCAGCCTCAGGGAACGAATGACACCCTGTCTCAAAAAGAAAGAAGGAAAGAAAGAAAGAACAAAGAATTAAGAAAGAAAGAAAAGAAAGCAAGCAAGCAAGCAAGAAAGACAGACAGACAGACAGAAAGAAAGAAAGAAAGAAAGAAAGAAAGAAAGAAAGAAAGAAAGANAAAGAAAGAAAGAAAGAAAGAAAGAAAGAAAGAAAGAAAGAAAGAAAGAAAGAAAGAAAGAAAACATAGAAAAAGAATAAAATAGAACCTGTAGCTGCTAAAAGATGTACAGTGAGGCTGTGTCGGCCCTAAGAAGAGAGCAGAAACTTCAGGGAGGAGAGGCTGACAGAGGAAAACCCAGCTGGAGGTGGTGCCTGAGTGAAGGCTGACACCTGATCACCAGCCAAAGGAAGTGAAAACTGACCCAGATCCCAGCCATGAACAAACGCTCAAGGGCAGAAAAACACATCATGTCAGGACTGAGACAACTGTAACTAAAAAAGAAAATAAAATCATAAAAATTTAAAACCCACGGTTCGTGCCTGTGTATGAGGAGAAGGATGCATGAGGCCAGCACTGATTGTGGCCAGCTCAGTACTCAGGCCCTTTTCAGAGCTCACTGTTCCCCAGTTTTGCTTCAGTGTTTATACTGCCCAGGGCCAGGAGGTGAGTCCTGCATGGTCTGAGCCACTCCTGACAGTCCTGTTCCTGCTCTGCCTGCCCCGCTGCCAACTAAGACTGACCGTGTGTCCCACTCAGTTCCGGCCACAGAAACGGAGTTCTGCTGGGTGGGACGCCTGGAAACTGCTTTCCTGGCTGAAGGGGACTGGGGCTGTTGGGGACAGGGGCAGCTGGCCTAGCCCTGTGCTCCTCCCCTGCTCCCATGGCAGGGACCCTGGTGCTGGGCACAGAGCAGGCTATCAGATAGTGTCAGCTCTCATCAAGTCCCTGTACACGCCCTGCATGTCACATGAGCCCTCCTCTGGCTCCTAGCCAAGAACAATAGCATTCATCTGGCCTTCACCCTGTCCTCTGCTCTGTCACCTGCTCCACCCAAGCATTCTTATGGTCCCCCAGCCTGATGGTTCCTGCCTCACCTTTGACAGGAGCATCATTCTCCTGTCCCAGAACTGAGCAGGAGGCCAGACACTAAGAGGTGCTCAGGCCGTGAGAGGAGAGAATGAAAGCAAGGGAGAGGAACCCAATCGCGAGGGAGCGGCTGACCCGCCCTCCACCCATCAGGACACAGCTCCAGGGACTGCCTCATAGTACAGAAGGGTGGTTCTCTCTTATCCTCTCACTTTCTAGGAGGACAAACAGCACAGGTGACCCTCAAATCCGGGGCACGTGTCTGACACCCTCTGGGTGGCCCCTCCTCGGTATAAAGAACCATCCTATGGTAGAAGAGTCCTAGATCACTTATCCCATGGCCTATGGAGACACTTGAGAGGGTCAACTACAGCAGGAAGCTGCTGGGTCTCTGCTCCTCACTTCTCTTCGGTGTTAAGCACATTCCTGGAGCTGGGAGAAGAAAGTACCTGCAAGTTACCCTCCCTCTCCAGGGGAAGGACGATGGTGCAGCGGCCCATCCTCTGTTCAAGCCCAGGATGGCTGTCTGTGGGCTGGAGAGTAGTGGTGGATCCCAAGTATCAGCAGGATGCCTGGGTCATAGAAGTTCAGGACCTCAAGAAAGCCTCGACAGGAGGGAACACAGACGGGCTAACCCCATGCAGAGCAAAACTGGCAAGGGAGCATATCAAGAACTGGCTCTTCTCTTAAAGCTCACGTAACACCTAAAAGGAGAGAGATTCCTGTAGTGAGCAGTGCTCTGACATCCCAGAGCCCTGTGGCTCTGTCTATGGCTCCCCCCAGAGATACTGTCACCTGTATGTCCCCAGACTGCAGACTCAGAGAGTCTTCAAATGTCAGAGCTAAGTGTGATTGGAGATCATCCAATCCTGACCCTCATTGCACACGTGGAGATGCTGAGGCCCAGAGAGGGGTGTGTCTCGTCCAAGGTCACACAGCTCAGGGTGGTACAGCTTGGTCTAGACTTGACTCCCAGCCTGTGACTCTTCCTCCTGCATGAGTGGGAGTGCCTTTTTTTTTTTTTTTTTGAGACAGGGTCTTGCTCTGTCTCCCAGGATAGAATGCAGTGGTGCCATCATAGATCACTGCAGCCTTGACTTCCTGAGCTAGAGATCCTTCTGTCTCAGCCTTCCTAATAGCTAGGACTACAGGTGCAGGACACTACATCTGGCTATTTTTAAAATTTTTCATTTTTATAGAGATGGGTCTTGCTAGGTTGCCCAGGCTGGTCTCAAACTCCTGGCTTTAAGCAATCCTGCCTCAGCCTCCCAAAGTGCTGGAACTACAGATGTGAACCCCCATACCCGGCCCCCTCCATTACAAAATGTTTTTTTAAGTAGATGTGGTCTTTCACTGTCACCCAGACTGGAATGCAGTGATGTGATCATAGCTCACTGCAGACTCAATCCTCTGGCCTCATCTTCCCAAGTAACTGGGACCATGGGGCTTGTGACCTCGCCTGGTTTATGCTCCTTTCTTATCAGATTCTTGCATTCTCCTCACTCTTGATACTTGGCTGACATCACCCTTTCTATTTTACCAGGGGAACTTATTTGGGGTAAGTTCACAGTCAGATTTCCTAGAAGTAGAGACTAAGATGGGGATTCCTGTGCAAGTGATATGGTTTATCAGGGAATGCTCTCAGGAGAAACCGGGGAGGATGTGGGGGTGAGAGCATGG
>NW_020263126.1:0-2644 GCF_003255815.1 Theropithecus gelada | reverse complement strand
CTTGAGAGCCCCAGGAGAAGCAGGTGAGCTGGAGGCCTGGGGCTGCGTGGCAGGGGCCTGTCTACTTGGCCTGGTTGCTGCTATGGGCGGCACCACTGTGGTAACTGTACCCACTGTATCCCCCACAGCCTGACACCCCCTGACAATAACCACACCTGGCACTGGAGGCGGGGCTGTCAGGAGGAGCTTCCCAGGGAACAGGGAGGGTCCAGACAGCTGTGCCAGGAGCCCCTAGGGCTGGGGAGGTGGGGGGGGCTGCTCAGGTACCAGATGTGCACAGTGTCCCCCTGGAGAGGCCTCTGCAGCCTCCTGGGCTCTGGGACGCGCCTCCGTTCAGCAAGAGGCTGGGTGCTCCCCCGGCATGTGCTCTCCTGTCTCTTCACTGGTGAGCTCCTATGCGACCCAGAGCGGGCCCAGCTCCAGCATCCACTCCTGTCAGCCCAGCCGAGGGTCCAGGCAGAACTGGGCATGGGCTCCTTCTTAGGGGCCTCGGAGACTCTCTCTATGGCTATACCTGGGGCTGGGGGCTCCATGAGTGGTCTTTGCCAGGTGGGGACATCAGTGGCAGGTGTCTGTAGTGGCAGGTGACGGGGACTGTCTGGGACTTGTCCCTATAGAACACAGTGGTCTCTCAGAGGAGGGTGTGTGGGAGTCCTGCCTGTTGGGAGCCTGGGGGACGCTGTCCTCTTGATTCTAGCCAGGATGGGAATCCAGGCAATTGGCAGGAGGTGCTGGAAGATGGTTGGTGTCTATAGCAATTCCAGGCCCCAGGAATTGGCTGTTGGAACCGGGCCAGCTCTCGGGACAGGGTCTGTTACAGGTGGAGGGAAAGGGGCCAGGACACCTGTTATCAGTGAGGTTACCTCAGAGTCCTCTGAAGCCCCTGTTTGGGGGTACACGGTATGTGGGGCACCAACCCAGGGGCTGTGATGGCCCAAGTGTCCCTAGAGGCTGAGGGTCTGGGCACAAACCGTTGGGCCCGGCTATCGTGGTCCCGGAGAGCTCTGAGCCGAGGAGTGTGCATGGCCCCTGGGTGTCCGCCAGTTTTTGTCTCTGGTTTCATCACTGTGGTAGTTACTGTATTCACACAGTAGGAGGGCCCTTCACAAAAAGCCCCTGAGTGTGGCCACAGGCCTTTCCCACACAGCCCCTGGTCCAGGCGTCTGAGGCCCCCATTGACCGTGGTGCTGCGTCCTGGGGATCTCAGGCCTTTCTGAATCTTCCACACCTGCCATCCAGGGTAGGTGGAGCTGATTCACCCTCCTGGGCTCCTGTCCCCTCCAGGAGGGGCTGAGGTGACGCCTGTCAGGGGAGTGTGTAGGAGTCAGGCCTCCTGGAGTTTGAGCCCTGGGGCAGGTGCAGGAGGTGGGACGCCTTTTAGGGGTCTGGGAAGGGCTGGACTGTGGAGCTGTCCCCATGGGCCATCTTGTGTTCTGGGGGCTGTCCCGATCCAGATGTGGATTCCTGCTGTGATGCCACCAAGGACTGTCCTGGAAGAGGGTGGCCACTGGGGAGAGAGACAGGGATTTCTGGAAGGTTCTTTGTCTCTGACTGTGGGAGGTGAGTCCTCTGTTGGCTTCCCTGGTGAGATCTGGAAACCAGCAGGGCTCAGGACGGCCAGGCAGGCTAAGCGATGCCCAGTTCCGGCTGTCCCCGGGAATGTCTTCTGTGTTGGAAATGACCCAGGAGAGGCTCAGGCCTCAGGGCCAGGCAGGCCAGGGACCACCGGGGCAGGGACAGTGCACAGGGCCACCCCCCGTTCCTGTTGTACTCAGACATGGGGGGCTGTCAGGGTCCAGACATGTGGCCCAGGCTTGAGGGAGGGGCTTCCAGGACCGCTGGCCGGACAGCAGTGGATGGTGCTGTGGGGTCGACCCTGTCCCCATCTGGATCAGTGTTGGAGGGCAGCAGCGGCACGGACCCCTCGCAGCCAGGTCTGGCTGACCTTTAGGGTGACCTGGCCATCTGTTTCCTGGTCTCTGGGGCTGGTGGGCTGGAGCCCAGCGTGGCCACTCGTGGGCCTGTCTGTCATGCCTGCTGCCCTGTGGGTTTGGGTCATGTCTTGTACTGCTTTGGCAGCCACCACACCTGTAGTGCCATGGCCCCGATACAACATCCTGTGACGAAGGCACGTGGCAGTGCCCTGCAGGGAGGGCTGTGGCAGGAGGCTCCCAGGGATGGGTTTTTGATGGACTCCGTGACACTGTGGTCATAATAATCACCATCATAGTGATACCACAGTGACACAGACCTCACTCCAAACCCACCCAGGCCTGGGGAAACCCAGGATGTCCAGGGCTGACCTGAGGAGGCAGCAAGGCCCCAAGGGGAGGCTGTGGGCCCAGCGCTCTCAGGTCTGCTGCAGGGAGACTCGGGTCTGCCCCTCACTTAGGTGGACAGTGTCTGTGGCCACCTGTGTCCTGGGGTTCCTCCTCAGTCTTGCGTCAGTCGCTACCCGCCCTGTTGCCATGTCCTTTCGGGTTCCTAAATTGCCCACAAGTCACGCAGGCATCGCTCTGGGGCTTTTTATGTTCCCAGGGAACCAGGTGCCTCCACCCAGGAAGGTCAGATGTGGGAGAGTTCCAGAGCCATTTCCCACCCTGGATGGACCCCTGCAGCCTCAGTGCTACTCAGGTTCCAGCCA
>NW_020263125.1:0-2644 GCF_003255815.1 Theropithecus gelada | reverse complement strand
TGGGTCTCACTCTGTCACCCAGGCTAGAGCACAGTGGCACAATCACAGCTCACTGTAGCCTCTACCTGCCATGCTCAAGTTATCCTCCTGCCTCATCCCTCCACGTAGCTAGGCCTACAGTTATGTGCCACCACATCCAGCTAATTTTTGTATTTTTATAGAGACTGGGTTTTGCTATGTTGGCCAGGTTGGTCTCCAACTCCTGGGCTCAAGTGATCTGCCCACCTCAGCCTCCCAAAGTGCTGGGATTACAGGCATGAGCCACCGCATCCAGGCTTCTTCTTTCCCTAGATATACAATGGGAAAATAATTGGATGCATGCTACTATCCAACAGAACTTTCCTGAAGATAAAATGGTTAGAATAGGGGTTTCCAAACTGTTGTCCCTGGTACAGCAGCATCAGCATGCTCTGGGAACTTCTCAGAAATGCAAATTCTAGCCCCGACCTGATTTACTGAATCAGAAACCCTGGGGAAGGGCCAAGCAGCAAATCATCTAGGTGATTGTAACGTACACTGAAGAACCATGAATTTAGATAACAACATTCTGCAGGGGGACGTGGGGGAGGGAACTAGAGGCTAAATAAATGCCAAATTATGTTATCATTGCCTTGTATGACAAAGTCATGTTTAACCTTGCTATTGAGCAGTGGTCAATAGGCAAAATTCCAATACAGATTTTTCATAAAACAGCTGTGTTTTTTCTTAGTACTGTCATCCTTCTGGTATCCAAGGGGAAGTGGTTCCAGGACACCCCCACAGACACCTAAATTCACAGATGCTCCAGATCCTCATATAAAATGGCACAGCATTTACATACAGCCTAAACACATCCTCCTATATTCTTTGAATCATCTCTAGATTACTCATAATACAATGTAAATGCTATCCAAATAGTTGTACATTAACATTTGTATTTTTAAAATTGTTGTATATTTTAATAGTTTCCATCCAGGGTTCAATGATTAATGGATGCAGAACCCACGGACACAGAGGGCCAACTGTATCATAAAGAGAACACCTTAAAACGTGAAATATATGTGCAAAGAGGGAAAGCAGAGAAAAAGATGGGGTACGTCATATTAGAAAGGACAAGTTCATTTCGATATTTAAGTATCTAACTCCTCCTAAGAGACTAAAAGATACAGTGATGCAGTGGCATTTAATGAGTTTTTTCTTTAAGGTTTCAAGATCAAGCTCAAATGCTGTGTGTTGTTGACATTCACCATTATTTAAGAAAACCTTTCATAACACTCTTTATATTATACTGATGAAGGATTAAAACATTCTTCAGGAAGGGCTGGTTTACAAAATGGAACTTTGTCTAGGGTCTGAGCCATTTTTCTCATACCCATCCCATTCTCTCTCCGTAACAGCAGTGGGAGGAGTGACATAGCTCGCAGGTTAAGACCGACATGCAGGTGTTGACATCTAATGCACTGAACTGTGGAAGTTCTGGGAAGCTGTTTTCTCCTTTTCAAAATAAAATTAGCCAGGCATGGTGACTCATACCTGTAATGGCATCACTTTAGGAGGCCACGGAAGGATCACTTGTGCCCAGGAGTTTGAGACTAATCTGGGCAATATACAGAGACCCCATGGTTACAAATTTTATTTTATTTTTTTTAAATTAGCACAGCATGGTAGTGCGTGCCTGTAGTCCCAGCTACTTGGGAGGCTGAGGTGGGAGGATTGCTTGAGCCCAGTAGGTGGAGGAGATTGCAGTGAGCCAAGATCCCACCATTGTATTCTGGCCTGGGCAACAGAGCAAGACCAAAAAAAAAAAAACCCAAAAAACCAAAAAGCAAGATATTATCAAAAATTTAATATTTAATGCACACGTGTCCCATGGAAATATGCAGAGCAGGAAAACTGACATTCCAAAATTAGCATAACTGAAAGAGACTAATTATATGATGCCTGTTCATGTATGTTTAACAAAAAGTTGAAATTTTCTAAGCTCGTTTTGCAAAATGTTAGAAATACAAAGAAAGAGGTCATATAGTGCAGCAGTCTCCAGCCTTTTTGATACCAGGGACCAGTTCCATGGAAGACAATTTTTCCATGGATGGTTTGTGGGGCTAGGGGAATGGGGATGGGATGTTTTCAGGATAAAACTGTTCCACCTCAGATCATCAGGCATTACGTTCTCATAAGAAGTGCACAACCTAGATTCCTCACATGCACAGTTACCAATAGTGTTCGTGCTCCTATGAGAATCTAATGCCACCGCTGATCTGGCAGGAGGTGGAGCTCATGTGGCAGTACTCACTTACCTGCCACTCACCTGCTGCCATGCAGCTGGGGGGGAGTTGGGGACCCTGATATAGTGTGTATAACATGTTAAAATAATTACAACAGATTTAGATTGTACCGTCCTTTTAAATTTTAATAAAATAGATTAATCTTATATTACATAGAGAGCAAGTCCATCCACTCGTCTGTGATAAAATTTTAGAAATATTTTCTATAAAATGTTTCGTATTTGATTGGAAATGAATCCAGTATAACATGACTTCCACAGATACAGCATTCACATCCTGACTCCCATTCTTATTAACTTTAAGAAATGTTAAAAATACAGAAAAGTACAAAAAATAAGACAAGATATCCATATACCACAATCCAGAATCAATCAGTATCT
>NW_020263124.1:0-2644 GCF_003255815.1 Theropithecus gelada | reverse complement strand
AAAAAAAAAAAAAGAAAGGATAATATTGCCAATATTGCAGAAGATGTACACGCCCCCTCCCTCTGTGATATTATCCTGAATATTCCAAGGCACAGAAGATGATGTTACTCCCAATATCGCAGAAAGTGTACACCCCCCAGTGATGTTGTTCCCATGATCCAAGAGGGGAGAGGATGATACGACTTTCAATATCACAGGGGTGTACACGCCCCCGGTGATGCTGTTCCTAATTTCCACCTGGGAGAGGATGATATTACTCCCAATATTGCAGGGGTCATAAACACTCCTTTGATATTGTTCCTAATATCCAGGCGGGGAGAGGATGATATTCCTCCCTATATTGCAGAGCATGTACACTCGTCTTTGATACTGTTCGTAATGTCTAGAGGGGGAGATGATATTACTCTCAGAATCGTAAACACGCTGTGTGTCCACCGTGGATCCTAATATCCAGGGAGGGAAATTACTCCCCAAGACGTGGAGGGTGTCCACCCTGCCTGTCACATTGTTTCCTATACCCAGGGAGGAGAGGATGATATCGCTACCAATATCGAAGAAATGTACACGCCCCCTGTGATATGGTTCCTAATATCCACGTTGGAAGAGGATGATATTACTCTCAATATCACAGAGGTTGTCCATCCCGCCTGAGATATTGTTCCTACTATCCAGAATAAGAGAGAATGATATTACTCCCAATAGTGCAGGGGGTGTCCCCCGCCATGTGATATTGTTCTCAAGAGCTAAAGGAAGAGAAGAGAATATTATTCTTTGTACTGCAGGGGGTGTACAACCAACTGCGATATTGTGAGGCACCCCTTGTGAAAACAAGAAAGACTGGAATTTGATGAGACTCCAGTACCACCTGGGCAGCTCTGCCTTCCCCACAGTCTCTCCAGCTCCCTTTTCTGTCCCGTGGGTGTAGGAGAACAGCTCTCTGCAGCAGGATCCCACCCAGGGCTTCAGAGGACTTGATGGATTCACTCTTTCCTTCTGTTAGCAACACCAGGCACAGCTCTCTGCTGCGGATACTAACAAAACATTTTCTCTGTTTAATTTCTGAAAGGAATTTCTCTGGGATTTCCTGAACCATCAGGAGGGTCCCCGCATAAGAGATCATTTAAGCCACGGGGAGATCAACTTACATGAATTTTCAAAAGAAACAACTAATCAGTTGCTTGCATTTTCTGTCGTACTGTTACTCAGATCTGTTGATGAAGGTCTACTATCAGTTTTTAAGGTAATTTACAGGGAAGAAAATCATTAATTAGATTAACTCATTTAGCTATGAAAGGATATAGTTCATTTTTCAAATGTAATTAACTATTAATCATCTTTTAGTATATCTGAGTTACAGTATCCTCCATCAGAAAAAAAAGTGACTGGATTACATATAAGTTTATATTCTCTATCACAGATCAATCAATATTAATCTTAGCTAAAATAATTTAACTTGTTTCTTAAAAACACATTTGCTTTTGTATGTAACAGCAGCTAAGTATTGAAAATCAAAGAGCAAATTATAAAATAGGATTAACCAAATATTAGGAAATTTTTACAGATGTTTGCTGCATCGATGGGGTAGGATATTTGCATCATCAATAAACTAATTCTTTTATTATTTCAAAGTAAATAATTTAGGTTAGAATATTTGTTATTGACATTTTAATCTTTTTTCAGATTATACATTTGACAGTTATTTTAAAAATGTTTAAATGTTCAAAGAAAAATTACTAGAAATAGAAAAACTAATGTGAAAAGTAACAGCCCTCAAGAATTCCATCTCCCAGAAATAACTACTGTTAATAATTAGGTAGTGTTGCTACCACATTTTTGCTATGAGTGTACCAAAGTGAGTTCGTAGGAAGGTACGTTGTGTTTTATAGCTAGCATTTTTCATTAACAGTGTGTTTTTGGCATCTTTGTTCTGCCTTATTCTTTTTGTCAGCTGTTTGATATTCCATTTTATCAATATGTTACTATTTACCTAAGCAGTCTTTCATTGATGGATGAGTTGTAATGTTCCTGATGTAGAAAATTCCTAATTATTATGCTGAAATGAACATCTTTGTTCATTTGGGCACTTATGTAAATACTCTTAAAAAGTAAAGTTCTAAGACAAAAGATATCAATAAGGTTTTTAAAATTCTTTTCTTTTATTTATTTATTTATTTTTTATGAGACAGGGTCTCGCTCTGTCGCCCAGGCTAGAGTGCAGTGGTGCAGTCATGGCTTATGATAGCCTCGACCTCCTGGGCTCAAGCCATCTTCTTGCCTCAGCCTCCCGAGTAGCTGGGACCACAGGCGCGAGCCATCATATCCAGCCAAGATTATGTTTTTATTTTCATTCTTTTTTTATGTTTACTAGATGTTTATAATTATTTCATTAATTGCCTATTAATGTATTTTCTCCATTTATTTCAGTTTTATTTTTCCCACTGGTTCATTAGCCTTATTTGTGTATATATTGTTTTGTTATTTGTTCATAGGTTTTGATTTTTTTTTCTCTGGCTTCACATTTGGAGTCATTCTGAAAAGAATCTTTGCTTTTCAAAATTAAAAATATAGGTATACATTTTCTCTGGTACTTCAATTTTTTTTTTTCTTTTTCTTTTTTTTTTTTTTTTTTTTTTTTTTTTTTTTT
>NW_020263123.1:0-2644 GCF_003255815.1 Theropithecus gelada | reverse complement strand
TCATCAAGAAGCCTTTCGCTAAGACAGTTCTTGTGGAATTGGCAAAGTGATATTTGGAAGCCCATAGAGGGCTATGGTGAGAAAGGAAATATCCCCATATGAAATCTGGAAAGAAGCTTTGTGAGAATCTACTTAGTGTTCTGTTAATTCATCTCACAGAGTTACATCTGTATTTCGTGTATCTCTATGCTAACCTTATTTCTGTGGAATCTCAGAACAGATATTTCGGATCCCTTTGAAGAATATAGGGCCAAAGCAAATATCCTCCGATAACAAAGAGAAAGAAGCTTTCTGAGAAACTTCTTTGTGTTCTGTGAAATCATCTCACAGAGGTACAGCTTTCCCCTCAAGAAGCCTTTCGCTAGGACAGTTCTTGTGGAATTGGCAAAGCGATATTTGGAAGCCCATAGAGGGCTATGGTAAAAAAGGAAATATCCTCAGATGAAATCTGGAAAGAAGCTTTCTGAGAAACTGCTCTGCGATGTGTGACTTCCACTTACAGAGTTACATCTGCATGTCGTGGATCTCTTTGCTAGCCTTATTTTTGTGGAATCTGAGAACAGATATTTCGGATCCCTTTGAATAGTATAGGGTGAAAGGAAATATCCTCAGATAACAAAGATGAAGAAGTTTTCTGAGAAACTTCTTTGTGTTCTGTGAAATCATCTCACAGAATTACACCTTTCCCCTGAAGAAGCCTTTCGCTAAGACACTTCTTGTGGAATTGGCAAAGTGATATTTGGAAGCCCATAGAGGGCTATGGTGAAAAAGGAAATATCCTCAGATGAAATCTGGAAAGAAGCTTTGTGAGAAACTGCTTAGGGTTCTGCCAATTCATCTCACAGAGTTACACCTGTATTTCGTGGGTCTCTATGCTAGCCTTATTTCTGTGGAATCTGAGAATAGATATTTCGGATCCCTTTGAAGACTATAGGGCCAAAGGAAATATCCTCCGATAACAAAGAGAAAGAAGATTCCTGAAAAACTTGTTTGTTTTCTGTGAAATAATCACACAGAGTTACAGCTTTGCCCTCAAGAAGCCTTTCGCTAAGACAGTTCTTGTGGAATTTTCAAAGTGATATTTGGAAGCCCATAGAGGGCTATGGTGAAAAAGGAAATATCCTCAGATGAAATCTGGAGAGAAGCTTTCTGAGAAACTGCTCTGTGATGTGTGACTTCCACTCACAGAGTTATATCTGTATTTCGTGTATCACTTTGCTAGCCTTATTTCTGTGGAATTTGAGAACAGATATTCGGATCCCTTTGAAGACTACAGGGCCAAAGGAAATATCCTCCGATTACAAAGAGAAAGAAGGTTTCTGAGAAGCTTCATTGTGTTCTGTGAAATCATCTCAGAGAGTTACAGCTTTCACATCAAGAAGCCTTTCGCTAAGACATTTCTTGTGGAATTGGCAAAGTGATATTTGGAAGCCCATAGAGGGCTATGGTGAAAAACGAAATATCCTCAGATTAAATCTGGAAAGAAGCTTTCTGAGAAACTGCTTAGTGTTCTGTTAATTCATCTCACAGAGTTACACCTCCATTTCGTGGATGTCCTTGCTAGCCTTATTTCTGTGGAATCTGAGAACAGATATTTCGGATCCCTTTCAAGACTATAGGGCCAAAGGAAATATCCTCCGATAACAAAGAGAAAGAAGCTTGTTCAGAACTTTCTTTGTGTTCTGTGAAATCATCTCACAGAGATACAGGTTTCCCGTCAAGAAGCCTTTTGCTAAGACAGTTCTTGTGGAATTGGGAAAGTGGTATTTGGAAGCCCATAGACGTCTATGGTGAAAAAGGAAATATCCTCAGATGAAATCTGGAAAGAAGCTTTCTGAGAAACTGTTCTGTGAAGTGTGACTTCCACTCAGAGAGATACATCTGTATTTCGTGGATCTCTTTGCTAGCTTTATTTCTGTGGAATCTGAGAACAGATATTTCTGATCCCTTTGAAGACTATAGGGCCAAAGGAAATATCCTCCGATTACAAAGAGAAAGATGCTTTCTGAGAAACTTCTTTGTGTTCTGTGAAATCATCTCACAGAGGTGCAGCTTTCCCCTCAAGAAGCCTTTCGCTAGGACAGTTCTTGTGGAATTGGCAAAGCGATATTTGCAAGCCCATAGAGGGCTATGGTAAAAAAGAAAATATCCTCAGATGAAATCTGGAAAGAAGCTTTCTGAGAAACTGCTTTTTGATGTGTGACTTCCACTCACAGAGTTACATCTGTATTTCGTGGATCTCTTTGCTATCCTTATTTCTGTGGAATCTGAGAACAGATATTTCGGATCCCTTTGAAGACTACAGGGCCAAAGGAAATATCCTCCGATTACAAAGAGAAAGAAGCTTTCCGAGAAACTTCTTTGTGTTCTGTGAAATCATCTCACAGAGTTACAGCTTTCCCATCAAGAAGCCTTTCGCTGAGACAGATCTTGTGGAATTTGAAAAGTGATAATTGGAAGCCCGTAGATGGCACTGGTGGAAAAGGAAATATCCTCAGAGAAACATTGGAAAGAAGCTTTCTGATACACTCCTTAGTGTTCTATTAATGCATCTCACAGAGTTACAGCTTTCCCCTCAAGAAGCCGCTCGCTATGCGTGTTCTTGTGGAATTCGCAAAGTGATATTTGGAAGCCCATTGAGGGC
>NW_020263122.1:0-2645 GCF_003255815.1 Theropithecus gelada | reverse complement strand
AAAGAAAGAAAGAAAGAAAGAAAGAAAGAAAGAAAGAAAGAAAGAAAAGAAAGAGTCATAGACCAGACCAGCTTGGGCAACACAGGGAGACCTTGTCGTTAAGAAAAATTTAAAAATTAGCTGGGCGTGGAGGCATGCTCTTGTAGTCCTAGCTATTGGGAGGCTGAGGTGGGAGGATCACTTGAGTCTGGGAGGTTGAGGCAGCAGTGAGCTAAGACGGCGCCACTGCACTCCAGCCTGGATGACAGAGTGAGACTCTGTCTCAAGAAAAACAAAACAAAAAACAAAAAAACCTTTTTCTTCTCAGTTAGGATATGGTTTCCATCCTCCTAGTCACCCTTTCAGGTCATTGCTTCCCTGTAACCTGCTTGGGGCATGCTCTTCCCCCAGCATCGGTGTTCCTGTATGGTCCTGGGTACTTCCATTCATTCCATCCATAACAGGGGAAGGTGGAGCAAGGAAACCACCTTCACCTTCCTTCCCATCGCAAGACAAAGACTTGGGAGTAGGGTGGTCTTGATTTAAGGATTTAATCTGGTAGATCCTTACAGGCAGTGACAGCAAAGCCTTAGCCAAATCATCAGAAGTGTGAAAGATCTACTCTGGAGGCGGGGAAAATGGAATCCCTGTACACAAGAAAATGGAGACACAGGGCTGACGTGTGAGAAACAGGGACAAGGTAAGGCACTGAGAGAAGGGACACTGGAAGAGAGAGAAGAAACAGAGTCAAGAAGGATGAAGGAGCTCTGAGAAGTGAGATGCTCAGTGCTACTGGAAAGAGGATGGAGGGGTGGCTCAAACCCTCATTAGAATCCACTGCTGCTCCCACCAACACCACAGCAATGGGTGTTCCAAGAATAGAACAGGGCTGAGTTCCAGATCTGGGCTGTCGTTGGGACATAACAGGGACCCTTCATGGGGACAGCAAGAAGGTTCACTGACTGACCCAATTCAGAGGAAGGAGGAGTCTGGCCTTCAAAATCACTATGACCATCAGAATGCCCTAGGAGATCAAAGAAATAACGGAGTGGGTGTGAGATCTTTAACAAATGTGTGCACTCAAACCGTGCAAAGGCAAATCTCCCAGGGGAATCAGAATTCAGAGCCCACCTCTAGAGAGCTTCCTCGGCCAGCAGCAGAGGAGGAAGTCAGAGATTCAAAGTAGGCAGGAGATGCAATGCACTTTTGCTGACTTTGAAGATGGAGGGAACAAATTGAGTAAAATGTGGGGAAACATCTACTTACAGAGAGTGGGTCCTAGCTAGCAGCGAGCAAGGGAACAAGGATCCCAGTCCTACAACCATGAGAAATTGGAAATTGGCAACAACCAGAATGGGTGTAGAAGTGGGTTCTTCCCAGCACGTCTAAATGAGAGCCCAGCCTGTTTGATACACTGACTTTAGCATTGTGAAAACCAAAGCAGAGAGCCCAGCAGAGTCTTCTGGACTCTGAACCATAAGTTCTACAGAACCATGAGCTAGTAAATGGTTGTGTTCTAAGCTACTACATTTGTGGGGACTTGTTATGGAGCAATAGAAGACTAATATACCTCTCATGCCCTGCCCAGTGGTGACCTCAGCAGCACCTTCTAGGTCTAGGGGACTCATGTAATATACTTTTTTTTTTTTGAGACAGAGTCTCACTGTCACCCAGGCTGGAGTGGCATGGCACAATCTCAGCTCACTGAAACCTACCTCCAGGGCTCAAGCAATTCATGGGCCTCAGCCTCTCGAGTAGCTGGGACTACAGGCATGTGCCACCATGCCCGGCTAATTTTTGTATTTTTTCTAGAGACAGGGTTTCACCATGTTGACCAGGCTGGTCTTGAACTCCTGACCTCAGGTGATCCACCCACTTCAGCCCCCCAGAGTACTGGAATTACAGGTTTAAGCCACTGAACCCGGCCATATCAACTTTTTAAATTATAATTTAATAAAACTAGAAATCAATAGCCAAATAAAAATTTAAAAACTCACAAGTATGTAGACAGTAAACAACATATTCCTGAACAACCCATGGGTCAAAGAGAAAAACCAAAGGGAAATCAGAAAGCATGTTGACAAAAAAAGAAAATAGAAACAACATACAGTAACTCCTGGGATTAAAAAAAAAAAAAAAAAAAAAGACAAACCCACAAAACAGTTCTAAAACACAAATTTATAGTGCTATAGTTCTATATCAAGAAAAAGTAAAAGATGTCCAATAAAAAACATAACTTTAATCCACAAAATGCTTGAAAAAGAACAACTAAATAATCCCAATGTTAGCATTAAAAAAAAAAAAAAAAAAAAAATAGGCCGGGCTAGGTGGCTCATGCCTGTAATCCCAGCACTTTGAAAGGCCGAGGTGGGTGGATCACCTAAGGTCAGGAGATCAAGATCAGGCTGGCCAAAATGGTGAAACCCCGTCTCTACTAAAACTACAAAAATTAGCCGGGCCTGGTGGCACGAGCCTGTAATTCCAGCTACTCAGGAGGCTGAGGCAGAAACATCGCTGGAACCTGAGAGGCGGAGGTTGCCATAAGCTGAAATCACACCACTGCACTCCAGCCTGGGCGACAAGAGTGAAACTCCATCGAAAGAAAGAAAGAAAGAATGAAAGGAAGGAAGGAAGGAAGGAAGGAAGGAAGGAAGGAAGGAAGGAAG
>NW_020263121.1:760-2645 GCF_003255815.1 Theropithecus gelada | reverse complement strand
ACTGAGACACACAACACCTGGAAAATCGGGTAACTCCCACCCCAATATTGCGCTTTAAGCAAACAGGCACACCAGGAGATCATATCCCACACCTGGCCGGGAGGGTCCCACGCCCACGGAGCCTCCCTCATTGCTAGCACAGCAGTCTGTGATCTACCCACAAGGCAGCAGCGAGGCTGGGGGAGGGGCGCCCGCCATTGCTGAGGCTTAAGTAGGTAAACAAAGCTGCTGGGAAGCTCCAACTGGGTGGAGCTCACAGCAGCTCAAGGAAACCTGCCTGTCTCTGTAGACTCCACCTCTGGGGACAGGGCACAGCTACACAACAACAACAACAACAACAACAACAACAAAAAAGCAGCAGAAACCTCTGCAGACGCAAACGACTCGGTCTGACAGCTTTGAAGAGAGCAGTGGATCTCCCAACACGGAGGTTGAGATCTGAGAAGGGACAGACTGTCTGCTCAAGTGGGTCCCTGATCCCTGAGTAGCCTAACTGGGAGACATCCCCCACTAGGGGCAGTCTGACACCCCACACCTCACAGGGTAGAGTACACCCCTGAGAGGAAGCCTCCAAAGCAAGAATCAGACAGGTACACTCGCTGTTCAGCAATATTCTATTTTCTGCAGCCTCTGCTGCTGACACCCAGGCAAACAGGGTCTGGAGTGGACCTCAAGCAATCTCCAACAGACCTACAGCTGAGGGTCCTGACTGTTAGAAGGAAAACTATCAAACAGGAAGGACACCTACACCAAAACCCCATCAGTACATCACCATCATCAAAGACCAGAGGCAGATAAAACCACAAAGATGGGGAAAAAGCAGGGCAGAAAAGCTGGAAATTCAAAAAATAAGAGCGCATCTCCCCCGGCAAAGGAGCGCAGCTCATCACCAGCAAGGGATCAAAGCTGGATGGAGAATGACTTTGACGAGATGAGGGAAGAAGGCTTCAGTCCATCAAACTTCTCAGAGCTAAAGGAGGAATTACGTACCCAGCGCAAAGAAACTAAAAATCTTGAAAAAAAAGTGGAAGAATTGATGGCTAGAGTAATTAATGCAGAGAAGGTCCTAAACGAAATGAAAGAGATGAAAACCATGACACGAGAAATACGTGACAAATGCACAAGCTTCAGTAACCGACTCGATCAACTGGAAGAAAGAGTATCAGCGATTGAGGATCAAACGAACGAAATGAAGCGAGAAGAGAAACCAAAAGAAAAAAGAAGAAAAAGAAATGAACAAAGCCTACAAGAAGTATGGGATTATGTAAAAAGACCAAATCTACGTCTGATTGGGGTGCTTGAAAGTGAGGGGGAAAATGGAAGCAAGTTGGAAAACACTCTTCAGGATATCATCCAGGAGAACTTCCCCAACCTAGTAGGGCAGGCCAACATTCAAATCCAGGAAATACAGAGAATGCCACAAAGATACTCCTCGAGAAGAGCAACTCCAAGACACATAATTGCCAGATTCACCAAAGTTGAAATGAAGGAAAAAATCTTAAGGGCAGCCAGAGAGAAAGGTCAAGTTACCCACAAAGGGAAGCCCATCAGACTAACAGCAGATCTCTCAGCAGAAACTCTACAAGCCAGAAGAGACTGGGGGGCCAATATTCAACATTCTTAAAGAAAAGAATTTTAAACCCAGAATTTCATATCCAGCCAAACTAACTTTCATAAGTGAAGGAGAAATAAAATCCTTTACAGATAAGCAAATGCTTAGAGATTTTGTCACCACTAGGCCTGCCTTACAAGAGACCCTGAAGGAAGCACTAAACATGGAACGGAACAACCGGTACCAGCCATCTCAAAAACATGCCAAAATGTAAAGACCATCATGGCTAGGAAGAAACTGCATCAACTAACGAGCAAAATAACCAGTTAAGAT
>NW_020263121.1:0-662 GCF_003255815.1 Theropithecus gelada | reverse complement strand
CAAACTAAGTTTCATAAGTGAAGGAGAAATAAAATCCTTTACAGATAAGCAAATGCTTAGAGATTTTGTCACCACTAGGCCTGCCTTACAAGAGACCCTGAAGGAAGCACTAAACATGGAATGGAACAACCGGTACCAGCCATCTCAAAAACATGCCAAAATGTAAAGACCATCATGGCTAGGAAGAAACTGCATCAACTAACGAGCAAAATAACCAGTTAAGATCATAATGGCAGGATCAAGTTCACACATAACAATCTTAACCTTAAATGTAAATGGACTAAATGCTCCAATTAAAAGACACAGACTGGCAAACTGGATACAGAGTCAAGACCCATCAGTCTGCTGTATTCAGGAGACCCATCGCACACGCAGAGACATACCTAGCCTCAAAATAAAGCGATGGAGGAAGATTTACAAAGCAAATGGAGAACAAAAAAAGCAAGGGATGCAATACTAGTCTCTGATAAAACAGACTTTAAACCATCAAAGATCAAAAGAGACAAAGAAGGCCATTACATAATGGTAAAGGGATCAATTCAAAAGGAAGAGCTAACTACCCTAAATATATGTGCACCCAATACAGGAGCACCCAGATTCATAAAGCAAGTCCTGAGAGACTTACAAAGAGACTTAGACTCCCATACAATAATAATGGGAGA
>NW_020263120.1:0-2646 GCF_003255815.1 Theropithecus gelada | reverse complement strand
GAGTGTAGGCTGAAGTGGCAAATTCATTTCAGAGCACGCCAGAGCCACCAACGATTGAGCAGCCTTCTCAGGTGAACGTGTAACGTGCTGCGAGTCTTGACAAGCCTGGCTTCTGATGTGTGCACGTGACACCATGGAGCCACACCTAGGAAGATTTGGTTTCTGTAAGAAGCTTTGGAAAACCAAAGTTCAACTTAATTATCCGACTTACAGAAAAAGTTTTGACCAGATGGCCAAAGACCTGATTGTCTCACAGTCAAGACTTGGTTGTAAAATTGCCCTTACTTGGTGCCAATTAGTGTTGGTCCACAGTGATACTCATCCAACCTCACTGAATAGTTTGGAGACTGAAATGAGACTGTGAACATCTCCTTAAGGTGAAAAGGGCTCTGGGGCACACCCGTGGCCATTCTCCTTTAAGGTGGAGACGATGGCTGGGTCATGCGGGAGCATCCGCACACCCGTGGCTGTCCTCTTTAAGGTGGAAAGGGCTGCTGGGGTGCCCAGCAATATCTGCACACCCGTGGCCATTGTGGCTGTCCCCCTTTCTGCTCAGTCACCTCTGGGTTCCCGCATTCAGGCTTTGTGACACTCATGAGCAGCTCATCCCCTGGGCTGGTGAGGAAGGAGTGGGAGGTTGTTCTGAGGCTCTGTCACCGTCTGCCCTGTCATGAGCTGGGCAAGGCAGCGGCAGTGACCCTGGAGGAG
The DNA here is from genome assembly GCF_003255815.1 of Theropithecus gelada. NCBI lineage: Eukaryota > Metazoa > Chordata > Mammalia > Primates > Cercopithecidae > Theropithecus > Theropithecus gelada. The sequence continues at coordinate 1,938 of NW_020263120.1, read as the reverse complement.
TTTGGTTAGTGAGGGCTCCGGTAGGAAGTGCCGAGGCTTGAGGTGGCTCTGCCAGTCGTAACCAAATGTCTTTCCTCTTATTTCCACGATTCCTTCTCGTTCTGTGCCTTGCACTGCAGAGTCTCTGTGTATCTATAAATACACATTAGTTACGATACAGGTGTGTCTTTCTCCTCTGTCTGGGGCTGGGCCTAGGTAGTGAAATGCAAGACCTTCTTACTGCTGGATGCCCACCAGCACGAGGCACTGCCTGCCCTGCTAACTAATGCCTACAGCGAGTTCTGGAAGCTCCCTCCTGAGAACCTGGCCTGTTGATGGTGTACACGGGACATAGATGAGCTCCCCTTGCCCCGCCCTGAGCAGAGGCTGAGGAGGCGGCGGCAGCGCTGTCCCCCATGGTGCATCCTCGGTGCATGGAGGAAAATTCTGTTCATGCTTAAAACAGCCCATCCTCTCAAAAGCAGGGTGACAACCACATTTACATCTGGAATCTTATAAAAGGGCCCGTCTCTTTGAGAGAAGAACATGGCATGTATGTGTGTACTTTTTTTTTTTTTTTTTTTTTTTTTTGAGACGGAGTCTCGCTCTGTCACCCAGGCTGGAGTGCAGTGGCCGGATCTCAGCTCACTGCGAGCTCCGTCTCCCGGGTTTACGCCATTCTCCTGCCTCAGCCTCCGGAGTAGCTGGGACTACAGGCGCTCGCCACCTCGCCCGGCTAGTTTTTTTGTATTTTTTAGTAGAGACGGGGTTTCATCGTGTTAGCCAGAATGGTCTCGATCTCCTGACCTCATGATCCACCCGCCTCGGCCTCCCAAAGTGCTGGGATTACAGGCTTGAGCCACCGCGCCCGGCCTACTTTTTTTTTAAGACAGTCTCCCTCTGTCACCCAGGCCTGGAGTGCGGTGGCGCGATCTCAGCTCACTGCGAGCTCCGCCTCCTGGGTTCACGCCATTTTCCTGCCTCAGCCTCCCTGGTAGCTGGGACTGCAGGCGCCCACCACCATACCTGGCTAATTTTTTGTACTTTTAGTAGAGTTAGCCAGGATGGTCTGTATTAGCCAGGATGGTCTCGATCTCCTGACCTCGTGATCCGCTCACTTCGGCCTCCCAAAGTGCTGAGATTACAGGCGTGAGCCAGTGTCCCGGGCCATATATCTGTACGTCTTTACAAGCCTTGCCCGACCTTTGCATTTAAAAATTGAAAAACTTAAGAATGTAACTGACAAGAACTTTATAGGTTTCTCCAAGTAAAAATTTGGAAAAGTTAAGTGAACCCATAATGTGTTTATTTCTATGAGACCCACACTTGGATTTTAAAGGTGGGCAAACATCCCTCAGTTCTTCAGCCTGATTTCCGTGGGATCATGAATGCAACGTGCTGAACTTGCCACACAATTTTGTTATGTGGCGGTGACAAGTGGGGCTGGTCATGAAACAACTGGAGGGATCCCTGTCCTTTCTGTGCTCCTGTTGGACACTAGGCACGTGCTTGGGTGTTTTCTGTGTGTGTGGACAAGATGAGGACAGAATTTCCGGATGATCCACACAGTGGCATCTTCTCCCTTTTCTGTTAAAATGTGTCTTCTGTTGCTTCTACATAGACCAAGTGTTTCTCTCTTGCCTGTCTACATAAACGCTGTTTAACAAAAACTGTATTGTAGACATGTGAAGCAGAATTCCACATTATAAAGCAGATAGAGATGACTGAGTATACTGTTTTGTGGAAGGAAGGTTTAAAATGATTTTTAGCTTTTTCCCTGAAATAGGGAATAATGAAATGGGAAAATAAATTTTCCCATTTGTTAGATTATATTTAATTATTTGTTAGATTATTCATGTATTGCAAGAGAAAAAGGAACTAGATCATCCCATGTACCGAAATTAAAATTTAAAGGGTATGGGCGAATTCATATGAACTCCTTCAAATTTTTTTTTTTTT
>NW_020263119.1:0-2646 GCF_003255815.1 Theropithecus gelada | reverse complement strand
TGAGTGGAGGCCGAGGGACTCAGAAAAGCTGGAATCAGACCTTCAAAGGCATTTAGTGTGAGGCAGAGAACAAAGCCTGAGAGAAAAATTCAAGGTGCCCAAGGCTGCTGCAGGGGTCAAAGGGGACCCCTGATCTGTATTCTAGGGACTGTCTTCCCCTCCATTTCCTCAGACACGTCATCCCTTAATGGTCCTAGAGAGCAGAGGGGGCCCTCAGAGGAAATCAGGGAAACTCACGCCATTCTCCATTCAAGGGAGGGGACATTCTAGCGCTGATCCCATTTTCCTCCCCTCCTCATGGGAGGCCATCCCGGGAGATCTATAGGAGACAGGGAAGGCTCCCCAGTGCCCCTGGTACCCGCGCGCTGCAGCGTCTCCTTCCCGTTCTCCAGGTATCTGCGAAGCGACTCCACGCACCGGCCCTCCAGGTAGGCTCTGAACCGCTCCGCCCAACCTTCCGCCTCCCACTTCCGCTGGGTGATCTGAGCCGCCATGTCCGCGGCGGTCCAGGAGCGCAGGTCCTCCTTCAGGGCGATGTAATCCTTGCCGTCATAGGCGTCCTGCTGGTACCCGCGGAGGAGGCGCCCGTCGGGTCCCAGGTCGCAGCCAGCCATCCACTGGATGGTGTGAGGCCCTGGCCCCGCCCCCGCGGTCAGTACAGTCCCCCGACCCCGCCCCGCCCCGACCAACCCACGGGGACTTTGGCCTCAACTGAAAATGAAGCCGGGTAAAGGCGCCTGGGGCTCTCCCCGGTCGAGGGTCTGGGCGGGACCCGCGGCCTCGGGGCGGATCTCGGACCCGGAAACTCGGGGAGACCCAGATCGTCCGTGGAGGATGGGGAGGGGTCGTGACCTGCGCCCCGGGCCGGGGCCACTCACCCCCCTCGCTCTGGTTGTAGTAGCGGAGCAGGGTCCGCAGGTTCTCTCGGTCAGTCTGTGCGTTGGCCTCGGCGTTCCGTGTCTCCTCTTCCCAATACTCCGGCCCCTCCTGCTCCATCCACGGCGCCCGCGGCTCCATCCTCGGACTCTCGGCGTCGCTGTCGAACCGCACGAACTGCGTGTCGTCCACGTAGCCCACGGCGATGAAGCGGGGCTCCCCGCGGCCGGGCTGGGACACGGCGGTGTGGAAATATCTTATCGAATGCGAGCCTGGGGGCGAGGAGAGGCTGAGACCCGCCCGACCCTCCTCCCCGCGCGGCTCCCCGGGTCCTGCGCCCCCGCCTGCGGTCCCCTCGCTCCTCCCCGCAGAGGCCATTTCCCTCCCGACACCGCACTCACCGGCCCAGGTCTCGGTCAGGGCCAGGGCCCCCGAGAGCAGCAGGAGGAGGGTTCGGGGCGCCATGACCCGCATCTCGGCGTCTGAGGAGACTCTGAGTCCGGGTGGGCGCGTGGGGACTTTAGAACTGAGACCGCGGCGACGCTGATTGGCTTCTCTAAACATCCGACACCCAATGAGAGTGGGAACTGGGGACGCGTCACGAGTATCCTGGAGGAAGCACCCGACACAGGTTGGGAGAAGAAGTGAAACTAGGGGAGTGGGGAATCCCCAACTCTGCGCCTCCCCAATGCAGATAAGGCCCGAGACTCTGAAAGCCACGCCCGGGACCTGGGACTTCGTCCTGATCCCTCTTCTCCGACACCAAGCCTCTTTGTCACACAGTCTGCCTGGTCCTGGACAAGGATCTGTCTATGGAAACCAGGGAGAGACCCCCCCACCCAGGCCGCGCCCAGCCTCTTCCCCTTCCCTACTCGTCCTGGAATCCCCGTCCCTGAACCGGACTCCCTGCCTCCCACTCCTACCTCTCCCCTTGGACCTTTGTGCAGGGAAACTGACCACGGGGAACTTCATGCCAGAGAGTGAGCTCGCCCTGGGAATGGAGGTGTAGAGACAGGGGTTTTCTCTCTAAACCTGGTGAAGTTTTGTCTGAAGGCACCACATAGAGATTCTCATAGAGACCAGTTTCTTTTTGTTTATTAATACAGTAGGTAGCACAATATTGGTAATCCCTGAATGATTAGAATTCCAATTTGTAACAGACCTGTGTCAAAACAGCATTACAAAGCTCCTAAATTTCACTTTCCCAGACTATGGATCTGTGACTGTGGGTTGTTGCCTTTAAAAGACCTTAATTCCTTAGCCCGAGTTTCCCTGTATGAGTCCAGAACATCTCCTGAATACAAAATAAAGGGTTTGTTACTGTCTCTTGCAACCAGGAGGCTGTAGTCATGACCTCAAAGTTGCGAGTGCTCCATGCAGACCCAATGCTCTTCACTGACTCTCAAGCACTGCCTGTTTTCGTGAACTCTGCACATCTAAGCAGTGTGCATATTTTATATGGACACTTGGCATTTTTGTAACTCTTTTTTTTTTTTTTATCTTAAAGAGCCAATTAGCTTTTAGGAAGTCCAATAAAATGTATTGAATACCGAATGCAAAGAACCCCCTGCTAGGCTCTTCCACTGCTTTAGAATTCTTTCCCCTCTCCTTTTCCTCATCTCCTGCTTCTCCAGCCCTTCTCTCTGCCCCTCTCATCCCTCACACCCCCCGCTTCCCCTAAATCCCCGCTACCCTGTCACTCCTGAATTGTGGCACTAACACTGTCCCTCACCTCCTGCCCATGTCTGTTCTCCCCACAGTGCTCAGCAG
>NW_020263118.1:0-2648 GCF_003255815.1 Theropithecus gelada | reverse complement strand
AATCAAACCTGAGGGTATCAATGTCAAGGCTGAGGGTGAAGGTACAGAGTATTTTCACTCAACACATCAGAGGCATTGCTGCCAGCACACCACAGATAAATTCCCCATGTCCTGTCGCTGAGAAAATACACAGTTAAGATGACAGTTCAGGTGAACGTGCAATTCACCTCTCATCAAAGACACTGTTCTAAATTGATCAGCTGCTATACACACTTATGAAATCACAGCTAAATAAAATATTCATTTTTCCCATGACCACATGGGCTACTGCAGCACCTACATTTCTCCTATCCCCTCGTTTGGCCTTAAATTACAGCTCTTTGATCCACTCATAAGGCGGTCCATAAAACCATCACATAAACCATGTAGAATCAGTTTCCAATATCAAAATATTAATCAAAAAAGAAAACACTGAAATACCACAGACTTGCTGGATAGGAATACACTTTTATATTGCAAAATCAGTGCAGTATTCATTGAAAATGAGAAATTTGGTATTCATGGAATGAATTGTATAATATGATTGCATCTAAAATTAACTAAGTTTGGTATATTATCTTACACTGTAAAGGACACTTATGAAACAGCTGTCATATCAAATAACTGGCTGTCTAAAAAAAAATTAGCCAAAGCATCTATACGCAACTTAATCACATCTTATTCACTCATGTCAGTGAAACTTCTCTCTCTGAGGCCTGACAGTTATGAAGTGAAATGAGCTGCTGCAGTTTACCCCAAGTCTAGCACTCCCTCCTGCCTCCAGTACTCTCCACAGCAATAACCTCTCTTGTGAGACTGGCCATACGCCAAAGCAACTGGAAGTGACTCACCTCAAGTTTACTTGGCTTTAACTCCCAAGAACCCAGCAAATATCTTTCTTTCCTCCCTCCTTGTCCTTTCACAATCCCTCTTCCTTTGAAAAAGTGATTTTTAGATCTGTCATCCTGATGCTTCCCTTCCTAGCTGTTTTTTATGGATCATTGTGACCACTGTTGTCATCTGTGTTCAGGAGTAGTATACATCTGTAATCTCTCTTCTCATCTCATTCTCCTTCCCCTGTGGCTAGAATCATGCTCAGAAATAAAAGGAAATTAATGCTTTCCCTGGATTCTGTTATTTTTAAAATTGCTCTCCAATAGTTCTTTTTCCAGATTTCTCTAAAGGAAGGCTATTCCCTTGTTACTCAGGGCTGTGTCCAAGGACCAACACCAACATCACCTGAGTACTCATGAGAAATACAGAATCCCATACCTGCTGAATCAGAATGTGCACTTTCCAGAAGCTCCTCAACTAATTCATGACAATTTGAATGCCCTTTTCTACACTGATGTGCTTGCATATTGGTTTACCCTAATTGCCCTGTTTGGCCTAGTGTCACTTTCTTCCCTACTATGTCCCTGAATTTAATACTACATTATAAGCCATAATGTTTCTAATGGACTTTTAATCAGGCAATACCATCTCTACTTAATGTCTTCTCCATAAATCACCCAACACTATTCTTTTGAACTATGTTAATTTGGCCTATAGGATACTATCTCATAAATTTACACCATTTTCTATAAAACTAAATTATAGCCATACATGGCTGACCATTTACGGTGATATTCATCTATGGTAGATAAAACACAGGTCTGTGTGGTAAAGTACTTCAATCCTTAATGCCTCCCCAGTAGTGAGGATGACAGCAAGAGAAGGAAAATGTTACTCTAATTCGCTGACACATTTTGGTACTGGAAGCTCACTTTATCTTGTTTCCTATTTCTAACACCCTGTTCTTCCTTCTTCTGCAGATCAATTTGACTTTACCACCTTCCATTACATATACCCGCATATGCTTTTTAAAGTTTACTCCATGTACACTCTGCCCTCTTCATTCTTTCTTTCTCTTTTATTCATTTCCTCCTCCTTCTCTCCTGACTTACCTCAGTTTTTACAGTATCTTAAAATGGAACTCATAACTCAGCTCCTTCAGTGGTGCTCCCAATAGAATCAATAGCTGACCCTTGGTTAGAGATACAACTTATCATCATTTTAATTCTCCTTTACTTATTATAGTTAATAGGACATTTTCTTTAGCTAGTGGACTATATTAGTGCTCATATTCTAAAAGAAACATTCCATTAAATGACTTTTAAAACAAAATCCAGTTCTCACCTTCTCCTTTTCCTTTTCCACTGACTATTCCATTGCCTTTTTCATGGGAAGGTCCAGGTAAAGGCTGTGACACAAACTTGGGGACACACTTCTAAGGAAATATCAAGAGTTAGTTTCCATTTAAAAAATTATAATGAGTTGCATCAAGAGATTCTTATCATTCTCTTATTATGAAACTGGGTCTCATTCTGTCAACCCAGGGCTAGAATGCAGTGGCATCATTATGACTCACTGCGGTCTCAACATCCCGACCTCAGGCAATCTTCCCACCTCAACTTCCTGACAGCTGGAACTACAGGTGCATACCATCATGCCAGGCTAATGTATTTATTGTTAGTTTTGTAGAGACAAGGCCTCATTATACTGCCCAGGCTGGTCTCAACCTCCTAGGCTCAAGTAAACCTTCCACTTCTGCCTCCCAAACTGTTGAGATCACCAGTGTGCACCAGCACACAGAGCCCTAATCAATTCCTTTAAATAAACCCCAATGT
>NW_020263117.1:0-2650 GCF_003255815.1 Theropithecus gelada | reverse complement strand
TCAGAAAGCTTCTTTCCAGATTTCATCTGGGGATATTTCCTTTTTCACCATAGCCCTCTACGGGCTTCCAAATATCTCTTTGTCAATTCCACAAGAACTGTCTTAGCGAAAGGCTTCTGGAGGGGAAAGCTGTAACTCTGTGAGATGATTTCACAGAACACAAAGAAGTTTCTCAGAAAGCTTCTTTCTCTTTGTTATTGGAGGATATTTCCTTTGGCCCTATAGTCGTCAAAGGGATCCGAAATATCTGATCTCAGATTCCACAGAAAGAAGGCTAGCAAAGAGATCCACGAAATACAGATGTAACTCTGTGAGTAGAAGTCACACATCACGGAGCAGATTCTCAGAAAGCTTTTTTCCAGATTTCATCTGAGGATATTTCCTTTTTCACCATAGTCCTCTATGGGCTTCCAAATATCACTTTGTCAATTCCACAAGAACTGCCTTAGCGAAAGGCTTCTTGAGGGTAAACTTGTAACTCTGTGAGATAATTTCACAGAATACAAAGAAGTTTCTCAGAAAGCTTGTTTCTCTTTGTTATCGGAGGATATTTCCTTTGGCCCTATAGTCTTCAAAGGGATCCGAAATATCTGTTCTCAGATTCCACAGAAAGAAAGCTAGGAAGGAGATCCACGAAATACAGATGTAACTCTCTGAGATGAATTAACAGAACACTAAGCAGTTTCTCAGAAAGCTTCTTTCCAGATTTCATCTGAAGATATTTTCTTTTTCACCATAGCCCTCTATGGGCTTGCAAATATGAATTTCCCTATTGCACAAGAACTGTCTTAGCCAAAGGCTTCTTGAGGGGAAAGCTGTAACTCTGTGAGATGATTTCACAGAACACAAAGAAGTTTCTCAGAAAGCTTCTTTGTCTTTGTTATCGAAGGATATTTCCTTTGGCCTCATCGTCTTTAAAGGGAACCGAAATATCTGTCTCAGATTCCACAGAAAGAAGGCTAGCAAAGAGATCCACGAAACACCGATGTAACTCTGTGAGATGAATTAACAGAACACTAAGCACTTTCTCAGAAATCTTCTTTCCAGATTTCATCTGAGGATATTTCCTTTTTCACCATAGCCCTCTATGGGCTTCCAAATATCACTTTGCCAATTCCTCAAAAACTGTCTTAGCGAAAGGCTTCTTGAGGGGAATGCTCTAACTCTGTGAGCTCATTTCACAGAACACAAAGAAGTTTCTCAGAAAGCTTCTTTCTCTTTGTTATCGGAGGATATTTCCTTTGGCCCTATAGTCCTCAAAGGGATCCGAAATATCTGTTCTCAGATTCCACAGAAAGAAGGCTAGCAAAGAGATACACGAAATACAGATGTTACTCTGTGAGATGAATTAAGAGAACACTAAGCAGTTTCTCACAAAGTTTCTTTCCAGATTTCATCTGAGGATATTTCCTTTTTCACCATAGCCCTCTATGGGCTTCCAAATATCAATTTGCCAATTCCAAAGGAACTGTCTTAGCGAAAGGCTTCTTGAGGGGAAAGCTGTAACTCTGTGAGATGATTTCACAGAACACAAAGAAGTTTCTCAGAAAGCTTCTTTCTCTTTGTTATTGGATGATATTTCCTTTGACTCTATAGACATCAAAGGGATCCGAAATATCTGTTCTCAGATTCCACAGAAAGAAGGCTATCAAAGAGATGCACGTAATACAGATGTAACCCTGTGAGATGAATTAAGAGAACACTAAGCAGTTTCTCAGAAAGCTTCTTTCCAGATTTCATCTGAGGATAATTCCTTTTTCACCATAGCCCTCTATGGGCTTCCAAATATCACTTTGTTAATTCCACAAGAACTGTCTTAGCGAAAGACTTCTTGAGGGGAAAGCTGTAACTCTGCGAGATGATTTCACAGAACACAAAGAAGTTTCTCAGGAAGCTTCTTTCTCTTTGTTATCGGAGGATATTTCCTTTGGCCCTATAGTCTTCAAAGGGATCCGAAATATCTGTTCTCAGATTGCACAGAAAGAAGGCTAGCCAAGAGGTCCACGAAATACAGATGTAACTCTGTGAGTAGAAGTCACACATCAGAGACCAGTTTCTCACAAAGCTTCTTTCCAGATTTCATCTGAGTATATTTCCTTTTTCACCATAGCCCTCTATGGGCTTCCAAATATCATTATGCCAATTCCACAAGAACTGTCTCAGCGAAAGTCTTCTTGAGGGGAAAGCTGTAACTCTGCGTGATGATTTCAAATAACACAAAGAAGTTTCTCAGAAAGATTCTTTCTCTTTGTTATCGGAGGATATTTCCTTTGGCCCTATAGTCTTCAAAGGGATCCGAAATATCAGTTCTCAGATTCCACAGAAATCAGGCTAGCAAAGAGATCCACGAAAGGCAGATGTAACTCTGTGAGATGAATTAACAGAACACTAAGTAGTTTCTCAGAAAGCTTCTTTCCAGATTTCATCTGAAGATATTTCCTTTTTCACCATAGCCCTGTAAGGGCTTCCAAATATCATTTTGGCAATTCCACAAGAACAGTCTTAGCGAAAGGCCTCTTGAGGGGAAAGCTGTAACTCTGTGAGATGATTTCACAGAACACAAAGAAGTTTCTCAGAAAGCTTCATTCTCTTTGTTATCGGAGGATATTTCCTTTGTTCCTACAGCGTTCAAAGGGATCCGAAATATCTG
>NW_020263116.1:0-8766 GCF_003255815.1 Theropithecus gelada | reverse complement strand
TGTTAGCCAGGATGGTCTCGATCTCCTGACCTCATGATCCACCCGTCTCGGCCTCCCAAAGTGCTGGGATTACAGGCTTGAGCCACCGCGCCCGGCCCAATTTTTTATTTTTTATTTTTTTTTGAGACGGAGTCTGGCTCCATCGCCCAGGCTGGAGTGCAGTGGTGTGATCTTGGCTCACTGCAACCTCCGCCTCCCGGGTTCAAGGGATTCTCCCACCTTAGCCTCCCCTGTAGCTGGGATTACAGGCGCCCGCCGCCACGCCCAGCTAATTTTTGTATTTTTAGTAGAGACGGGGTTTCACCATGTTGGCCAGGATGGTCTCAAACTCCTGACCTCAGGTGATCCACCCGCCTCGGCCTTCCAAAGTGCTGGAATTACAGGTGTGAGCCACCGTGCCCGGCCTGTGAATATTAACTTTTTGAAGCCATGTATGCAGTGCTGGGAGTGGCCTTTCTGTGTCTGCCTTTTCACATTTGCCCTTTCTCCTCACAACCTGGGGGTGTAGTAACTGTTCCTGCTGGAGCGGCATCTGCAGCGAGATTTAAGAGGAAGAAGGAGGGGGCAGCTCCTGCCCCAGCCCCCAGGTCCCTGCACAGAGGCCAGCATCGTCTCCCTTCCTTGAACTCCCCTTGTCTCTTGCCAGTGGATCCCATCCCGGGAAATTGGCCCGAGCCGCCTGGCACCAGGAAGGGGATCATTAGTGTTTGGTGAACCGGAACCGCCCCCACTCGGCTGGGCTGAGGAGGTGTGGAGGATGCAGGGGAGCCCTGGACAGGAGGAGGCGTTTGAGGTGGCCGGGGCGGGTGATGGGGATGTGTGCAGAAAGGTGGCCCAGCCAAGGGAAGAGCCAGGAGCGGAGCTGGGCACGGAGCCGGGCCAGGAGGTAGCATCGTGGAGCGTCTGGGGGCCGGACCCTGCTGTGCAGGGTGTTTTGGGGTAGCTCACAGCAAGCGAAGGGGCCTCTACGTTTGCAACTGACTCGGGAATCAGGCCCCAGCTGGCTTCAGGCCCAAGGCCTCCTGTACCTGGCTGGGTGTCTTGGCTCCTCACTGGGCCCCTCTGCCTCAGTTCCCCCAAATGCAAGGTGGGGGTGGTATGAGGGAGAGGGCTGTCTCCATCACGCCCAAGTCTGCCTTGCTTCTGTGCTCGGAAGTGGCCTCTTACATGCCTCTCGTCCCAGCTCCCGTATACAGCAGGCGCCACATATTTGCTGAATTTGCTGAGGGGCAGAGCACGGGTCCTGGGCAGACGTGGGTCTGGATTTCAGCTCTCAGGCTGGGCAATTGGCCCCTTCGGAAGTGCAGTTGGTGCCAGGGCCGGGTGTCTCACGCCTGTGATCCCAGCGCTTTGGGAGGCCGAGGCGGGAGGATCACCTGAGGTAAAGAGTTTGAGACCAGCCTGGCCAACACGGTGAAACTCCGTCTCTACTAAAAATACAAAAATTAGCCGGGCGTGGTGACGGGTGCCTGTAATCCCAGCTAATAGGGAAGCTGAGGCAGGAGAATCGCTTGAACCCAGGAGGCGGAGGTTGCAGTGAGCCGAGATCGTGCCATTACACTCCAGCCCGGATGACAGAGTGGGACTTGGTCTCAAAAAGAAAAAAAAAAGTGCAGTTGGTTCATTCATGAGGCCTGTGGGGCTGTGGAGGTATCTAGACCCAGGCCTGATGTCTGGAAGTCCGCAGAGGCGTGCCGCACGCTTCCCTGGGGTGCTGGTGAAAAAGCAGGTTCAAGGACCCAAGTTCAAGGTTTTGAGTTCCGGAGGTTCAAGTTGCCGTCTTTGTAGGTGATTACGGTTTGTGCCTGAATTGGAACAGGCGTGAAAACCAAGGAAGGAAGGGGTTTGGCCTCGTGGAACCCCCAGAGCTGCGGCAGGGTCTTTTGCGCCTCCCGGAGCAAAATTAGTTTAAAAATAAGTATAGTTCATTCCTACTCCCTTCACCCCAACCGCTGCTGATTCTAAAGGCCACACGGGTCCACTTGGGAAAGCCTGAGTCGTGCAAAGGAGGGTGTCTCAGCAGGAGGGGGGCTGGGGCTGGTGGGTGTCTCGGCAGGAGGGGGGCTGGGGCTGGGGGGTGTCTCTGTAGGAGGGGGGCTGGGGCTGGGGGGTGTCTCTGCAGGAGGGGGACTGGGGCTGGAGGGCGTCTCTGCATCAGGGGGGCTGGGGCTGGGGGGCGTCTCTGCAGGAGAGGGGCTGGGGCTGGTGGGGACACGGAGGCCCAGGGAGGAGCGGTCTGTCCGAGGCTTGCTGTCATCCACTCCCCACCCCCGGTGTCACCCAGGGGCTGGGCAGGCCTGGTAGGGTGGAGACGGGGGCAGATCCGAGGTTTGTGCCCTGGGAGCTCTGGGGGGGCACAGGGCAGGTGTCGGGTGGAGAGAGGCTGGTGGCTTCCTGACTGCCCTCGGTCCAGCTGCAGGGCTAAGTGCCCCGTGGCCGGCCTGCAGTCTCCTGCTGCTGATTTTCTGGTCCATGTTCCTGAGTCAGCTTCAGCTGGGGAGGCCCCGTGTGAGGGGAGACAGACGAGATGCTCCCCAAAGCCAGGTTCTGTTATGTCTCCAAGAGGACAGTCCGGGGAGGGGCTGTTCCAAGACCCACCAGGACAGGCGGCCCCCGGGCCCCGCCCCAGATGGCTGAGCGGGTCAGTGGGAGATCAGCCTGGGGGTGCAGCTCTGCAAATCCACGGTGATGAAACCGTGCATTAGGGCCTGGGAATAAACCCCCCATTATCCCGGTGAGGGGGGGATGGCTCCGGGGGCGGGGTGGGGCGAGGCGAGGGTTTCTCGGGCTCCGGTCACGACAGGAAGGCCCAGCCTGCGCAGGACCGTGGGGTGTGCACGGACCCATATACCCGGTGGCAGAGTTGACACCCGGGGCCTGCCCTCTGGTCTGCGTGGAGGGGTCAGGGACTGGGGTGGCCAAGACCTCCCCACTCTCTTCAGGGCCTTCCCTATGTTCCCTGCTCGAAAAAGGACATCTTTGTCCGGGCGCTGTGGCTCACGCCTATAATCCCAGCACTTTGAGAGGTAGAGGCGGGAGGACCGCTTGAGCCCAGGAGTTCGAGACCAGCATGGATAACCTAGCAAGACCCCCCCCCATCTCTACAAAAAGTGAAAAAAATTAGCCAGGCCTGGTGGTGTGCACCTGTAGTCCCAGCTACTCTGGAGGCTGAGGCAGGAGGATCACCTGAGCCCAGGAGGTTGAGGCTGCAGTGAGCTATGATCGGTGCCACTGCACTCCGGCCTGGGCAACAGAATAAGACCCTGTCTCAAAAATATTTAAAAATCCCTAAAAACCCACATCTTCAAGCCCCCTTTATCAGCCCCCCACTCAGTTGGGTCAGGCCCTGGCTCACCCCCCCACCCCACGGTTCAGCCTCACACCCAGACAGCGCTGGCCGCCTCTCTCCTGCCACATGCCTCCCTGCTCCCTTTCTGGCCTCCCGGCTGCCAGCATGGGCTTCTCCAGACGTCGGTCCTCCTTTCCTTGTCACCTCTACCTCCCTGGCTCCGGCCCTCCCCGTCATGTCCACCCACATCCCCCATCCCGAGGTTGCCCACCAGCCTTGAAGGGAACCCGGGGCATCAACCTCCGCACCTGCTGCCCCTCTTCAGGCGCTGCCCTCCCCTCACCATCTCATCCACCCACACGCCACCTCCGAGAAGCCCTCCCACCGCCTGGAGCTGATGGGCCCCCCAGGTCGGTCTCCCTGTGGCACCCCCCAGGGCATCCCCTGTGTCTGTCTTGGGGGTGGGCCTGTGGTCATCGTGTGCCCCAGCGCCCGGCGGCACAGCTCTGTAAACATCTGCCCCGTCTTGGGATCACCTGGGAACCTGAGATCTACCCCCCGTAGCATCTCCCTTTCTTAATCCCTGACACCTGCCACAGATCTGTCCGTGAGTCCACAGCTGAGAGCTCTCTCCTAATCCCCCCGCCCGAAGCTCTCCCTTAATCGCCGACCTCCAGCCCCTAATCCTCTCCCGGATTTGCCCCATCTGTAAATCCTTGTTGGCCTCGGGCCGAGGCTGGGCTCCTGCAGGGAGGGCCCGGCTGCCCTCGCCCGTTCCCCAACCTGGGACTCAGGCTCCAGCAGGGGCTGAAGGCCCCCTGGGCCGGCCCTCCCCTGGGGTCCAAGGGGCTGAGGGTCCTGGGCCTTCTGTTGCCAGGAGACCTGGGGGCCTTGTGGGGTTTGGGAGCCGGGTCAGAGGCCTCGTCTCCCGAGCTTCATCCAGTCCTAGAGAGACGGAACCCTGCAGCGGCTTTGGGAACTTCCAAGGGAAGAACCCTGAGCTTGGGGCAGGCGAGTGACGCGTGGTCTGTCTGGGTGTCCGTCCCACTGTTTCGCTTATGGCTGGAAGAGCCTCAGTTTCCCTGTCTGAGCCGAGAGAGAGGCCGGGCGGCTGCTGGAGTTGGGCTGAGCTCACATTGGTGTCAGGTGCTGGAGGCCCCACTGAAGCCCCCTGTGAGTGGGAGGGGGTCTGAGGCTTCCTCCAGCCCCCCAGGCGTGAGAGCTGGGGCCGGCAGGTCTCCCCAGGGACCCAGCCTCATCCCCGGCCTCTGGAGCTGGTCTCCCTCCCTGCCTGCGAGGGCCGGGCTGGACCAAGCGGCAGGACCCCCCCCACATTTCCGAGGAAGGGGCCCTTGCAGAGGCCTCTCTGTTACCTGTTGGGGATGGGTTTTAAGTACAGGATTTAGTGATGGTGCCTGATATTCCCGTGACAGCTGAGGGGGGCCTGTCCGTGTTCAGCACTGGGGTTGGGAAAGGAGGGCACAGGGTGCCCGGGGGCTGCTGGCGCCTGCCTGCGTCCCTATGGCGGCTGGATGGGGAAGGGGCTGCCGGGCGCTCCTGCAACGAGTGTGAGGGGGAGTCGGGGTGGGCTCTGGGCCTTCCTCCTGTCCCGGGTCCTCTCTCTGGGGTCCTGTCTCCTGGAGCTGGCTCCCCCTCCCCAGGGCGAGAGGGACTCCCAACGTCACTCGTTCCAGTGCTGGGCAAGGAGAGGGTTGGGGTGCACCGGCAGGGACGGTGGCGCCCTGCAGGGCTCTGGGGTCCCCTCTGCCCCAGGCCTTGGTTTCCCCTTGGTAGGGGACATGTGTGGACGCCCTTCCTCCTTCTGACCTCTAGCTGGTGACGATGAGGGTTGTGGCCCCAAGCCCTGCTTGGAGGCATTGCGGTTGGAACGGGCAGGCCCAGCCCCACGAGGGACCCTCAGGGTGGCCACCCAACCTGTGCCTTCTCCTAGGCCCCTCTGCTCCAACCCCTGTAATCCCTGGGAATACTGCCCTGCTGGGCAAGATGGGCTGAGGAGTCCTTTCCCCGGGACACAGGAGCAGAAGGCTCGAGGGAGGAGGTTTCCAGACAGTGTGGGCCGTAGACAAGAGGACAGTCCTGGGGTCTCATCCTGCAGCCCCACTTACATCAGAGGGGAGGTGTGGTCCCTGCCCCCAGCCCACCCCGAGAATAAAGGGGAGAACGTCTGTTAATTGTCACCTGGAAAGGAGGCCCTTATGTTATATGGCCGTTTAAAACCAGGTCCCCCTTGGTGGTTTCCAGGTCCCCCTTGGCGGTTTCTAGGTCCTCCTGGTGGTTTCTAGGTCTCCTTGGCGGTTTCTAGGTCCCCCTTGGAGGTCTCTGGAGCCCCCTGGGAGTTTCTCCCCGCTCCTTGTGGGGGAGATTTTTAGGTCCTGTGGCCTTTTCAACTGATCTTTCCTGCCTGTTTTGTCCCAAGGCTGGTGCTCGAAGGTGGGAGGCAGGTCTCAATGCAGAGGGAGAGACTGGGACGGAGGGGCAGGGAGCCAGCGGCAGGCAGGTGGCATCCCCTCAGCCCACTCGGTGCTGGGGCCCTGAGGGTCTCGTTGCTGAGCAGATGCGTCAGATTGGGGGCCTGAGCCCTCACGCCCTGTCTAGATGCAGGGAAAGGAAGGCCTTAAATTTCAAGTCATTTGATTTCACCCTTCAAGCTTGTGAGGGGCCCTCCCCACCTCAAGATCAAGTCACCTTTTTTTTTTTTTTAGACAGAGTCTCACTCTGTCACCCAGGCTGGAGTGCAGTGGTGCAATTTTGGCTCACTGCAGCCTCGGCTTCATGGGCTCAAGCGATCCTCCTACCTCAGCCTCCCAAGTAGCTGGGGCCACAGGTGCCCGCCACCACACTGGCTGATTTTTGTATTTTTTTTGTAGAGATGGGATCTTACTGTCTTGCCCAGGCTAGACCTGAACTCCTGAGTTTCTGTGATCCTTTAGTCTTGGCCTCCCAAGGTGCTGGTATTAGAGGCACGAGCCCCTCACCATCCTTTCCTTTTTTTTTTTTTGAGATGGAGTCTCGCTCTGTCGCACAGGCTGGAGTGCAGTGGCGCCATCTCGGCTCACTGCAAGCTCTGCCTCCCGGGTTCACGCCATTCTCCTGCCTCAGCCTCCCAAGTAGCTGGGACTACAGGCGCCTGCCACCACACACACAAAAATAATTTTTGTATTTTTTTTTTTTTTTGTATTTTTTTTTTAGTAGAGACGGGGTTTCACCGTGTTAGCCAGGATGGTCTCGATCTTCTGACCTCGTGATCCGCCTGCCTTGGCCTCCCAAAGTGCTGGGATTACAGGCTTGAGCTACCGCGCCCGGCCAATTTTTGTATTTTTAGTAGAGATGGGATTTCACCATGTTGGCCAGGATAGTCTCGATCTCTTGACCTTGTAATCTGCCTGCCTTGGCCTCTCTAAGAGCTGGTGATTACAGGCATGAGCCACCATGCCTGGCCCTGAGTCAGCCTTTCTCAGGTCTCTTCAGGTTTTATCCCCAGCCCAGGTGGTTCCTGGGGGCCTGTCCCAAAGGCTCAGCCCCTCCCCATCCCCAGGCGGTGGGTGCTTGGAAGAAGAGACTGAGAATCTCAGGGGCTGCAGGAACTCGCCCAAGGTCGCTGTGCCAGCAGGCAGGAGCCAGCCCAGGTCTGGCTGACGCCACCACCCTGCGAGACGCTGGGTCCCTTCCAGCCTTTGGCTCTCGCAGACCGAGCTGCTGTGAACATCTTGGTACAAATGGCTTTTTAATTTTTTTCTCTTCCTTTTGGAAGGTTTCCTCGGGATCATTTCCCCAAAGTGGAGCGTCCGGGTCACCCGGCAGGCGTGGTGTTAACGGCTTTTCCCTCGAGGAGCCGTCCAGAAACAAGGAGCCAACTTTCAGTGGCTCCTGAAACAAAGCTCCGGGCAGCCATGCCAGCGATGGGCTCCTGGGTTTCCTTTATTGGTGCTAACTTTGGGGAGTCCCTCCAGCCTCTCGGCCTCTCCTCCGACAGGATGCGGGGACCCCGGCCATGATAGGGAGGAGCTGGGCCTGGGGTGGAGATAAGACCCCAAGAACTGGCCGGGCGCGGTGGCTCAAGCCTGTAATCCCAGCACTGAGAGAGGCCGAGGCGGGCGGATCACGAGGTCAGGAGATCGAGACCATCCTGGCTAACACGGTGAAACCCCGTCTCTACTAAAAATACAAAAAATCAGCCAGGCGAGGTGGCGGCGCCTGTAGTCCCGGCTATTCGGGAGGCTGAGGCAGGAGAATGGCATGAACCCGGGAGGCGGAGCTTGCAGTGAGCTGAGATCCGGCCACTCACTCCAGCCTGGGCGACAGAGTGAGACTCCGTCTCAAAAAAAAACCAAACCAAACCTCAAGAACTAAGAAGGCTGAGTTGATCTGGGGGTGGGGGGGTCCCCCCAGTGGTTTTGTGTGTGTGTAACAGGGTCTCATGTTGCCCGGCTGGTCTCAAACTCCTGGGCTCAAGCGATCCTCCCACCTCAGTCTTCCAAAATGTTGGAATTACAGGCATGAGCCAGCGTGTCTGGCGTATCCCCCGCCCCCAGTGTTAATGATAAAATGAATCATTGTGCTGGAAATTCAAGACCCTCCCTTGCCTGAGTCAGGCATGTGCAGGGCATGTGGACTCAGACCCCACTCTGGGACCTCCCCTTCGTCAAGAGCCCTTGGCCCCAGAACCCAAACGTTTGTTTTGTTTTGTTTTGTTCTTTGAAATGGAATCTCGCTCTGTCACCCAGGCTGGAGTGCAATGGCGCGATCTCGGCTCACTGCAACCTCCGCCTCCCGGGTTCAAACAATTCTCCTGCCTCAGCCTCCTGAGTAGCTGGGACTACAGGCGCCGCCACCACGCCCGGGGAATTTTTGTATTATTGTTATTTTTTGAGATGGAGCCTCACTCTGTTGCCCAGGCCGGAGTGCCGTGATGCAATCTCAGCTCAGTGTAAGCTCCGACTCCCTGGTTCAAGCGATTCTCCTGCCTCAGCCTCCCAGGTAGCTGGGACTACAGGCACATGCCATCACACCCGGCTAATATATATATATATTTTTTTTTTCTATTTTTGGTAAAGATGGAGTTTCACTATGTTGGCCAGGCTGGTCTTGATCTCCTGACCTTGTAATGCGTCCACCTCAGCTTCCCAAAGTGCTGGGATTACAGGTGTGAGCCACTGCGCCCGGCCAATTTTATTTTATTTTATTTTATTTTTTTGAGGCGGAGTCTTGCTCTGTCGCCCAGGCTGGAGTGCAGTGGCGGGATCTCGGCTCACTGCCAGCTCCGCCTCCTGGGTTCCCGCCATTCTCCTGCCTCAGCCTCCGGAGTAGCTGGGACTACAGGCGCCGCCACCTCGCCCGGCTAATTTTTTGTATTTTTAGTAGGGACGGGGTTTCACCGTGTTAGCCAGGATGGTCTCGATCTTCTGACCTCGTGATCCACCCGCCTCGGCCTCCCAAAGTGCTGGGATTACAGGCTT
>NW_020263115.1:0-2650 GCF_003255815.1 Theropithecus gelada | reverse complement strand
CCCACATCATCAATGAAAAAAGGCAGCAACAAATTTGGCTACATAAATATGACAAATGTACAAAGGACAACCTGTGAGAAGGGACAGGTTTAGATTTTTGGCTTCATGTTCAGGTTTCATATTTTCTAATTTGAATTTCTACTGATTTTGATATCTTTTTATGCTTTGATTAGGCAGATTAAATATGTCTATAAAGAATTTTCCAGATACACGATATTTCATGAGATCATAATAAAATTATTTGAAGACACAGACAACATGTTTGATTTTTTTTAAAGGTTTTGTGTGTTTCTGAGAGAACCTTTGTTTATATCACTTTACTAGCATGTCAAAGAATCCCTGGTGAGGACTATAAATTGAAAACCAGAAACAATGCCAACATTATTATTACACCTGGAGCATTTAATCTTGTCTATTCACTGTTTGTTACAGTGAAGAAAGCTCTGTACCTATTCTCGTCAGTCTCCTTTAGCAGAATATTTGTGATGGTTTGGATTATTGTTCAGTAAATATTAATTCCCCTACAACTCCAACTGTGGGCAGAGAAAACTTTCTTGCCTTGTTGATATTAGGCTTGGAAAGTTAGCAAATGTAACACAGGCAGAGGCCTTACATATGTCTATATGGTTTGCCTTGGCTTCGGGACTCCTGGTATTCATCTTGAGAATAAAATTGTCAGATGGCCACTGATTTAAAGAATGTGAAAATTATGTGTAACACATCAAATCCTGGAGCCCAGAGCCTGGAGCTGGGCCAAGCTGAGCTGCAGTCAACCTACAAACCCATGAATGAGAAATAAAATCTTGATGTTTTAAGCCACTACATCTTGGTGTGGTTTGTTATGCATCATTATTGTGACAAAAGCTGACTGAGACAGCTTCTGAGTCTGTTGGTTTAAAATATTAACATTAGGGGGCGGAGCAAGATGGCCGAATAGGAACAGCTTCAGTCTCCAGCTCCCAGCACGAAGGACACAGAAGACAGGTGATTTCTGCATTATCAACTGAGGTACTGGGTTCATCTCACTGGGGAGTGCTGGACAATCAGTGCTGGTCAGCTGTTGCAGCCCGACCAGAGAGAGCTGAAGCAGGGCGAGGCATCGCCTCACCTGGGAAGCGCAAGGGGGAAGGGAATCCCTTTTCCTAGCCAGGGGAACAGAGACACACAACACCTGGAAAATCGGGTAACTCCCACCCCAATACTGCGCTTTAAGCAAAGGGGCACACCAGGAGATTATATCCCACACCCGGCTGGGAGGGTCCCATGCCCACGGAGCCTTCCTCATTGCTAGCACAGCAGTCTGCGATCTAACCGCAAGGCAGCAGCGAGGCTGGGGGAGGGACACCTGCCATTGCTGAGGCTTAAGTAGGTAAACAAAGCCCTGGGAAGATCAAACTGGGTGGAGCTCACAGCAGCTCAAGGAGGCCGGCCCGTCTCTGTAGACTCCACCTCTGGGGACAGGGCACAGCTAAACAACAACAACAACAACAAAAAGCAGCAGAAACCTCTGCAGACGCAAACGACTCTGTGTGACAGCTTTGAAGAGAGCAGTGGATCTCCCAACACGGAGGTTGAGATCTGAGAACGGACAGACTGCCTGCTCAAGTGGGTCCCTGACCCCTGAGTAGACTAACTGGGAGACATCCTCCACTAGGGGCAGACCTACACCCCACACCTCACACGGTGGAGTACACCCCTGAGAGGAAGCTTCCAAAGCAAGAATCAGACAGGTACACTCGCTGTTCAGCAGTATTCTATCTTCTGCAGCCTCTGCTGCTGACACCCAGGCAAACAGGGTCTGGAGTGGACCTCAAGCAATCTCCAACAGACCTACAGCTGAGGGTCCTGACTGTTAGAAGCAAAACTAACAAACAGGAAGGAAACCCACACCAAAACCCCATCAGTACGTCACCATCATCAAAGACCAGAGGCAGATAAAACCACAAAGATGGGGAAAAAGCAGGGAAGAAAAGCTGGAAATTCAAAAAGTAAGAGCGCATCTTCCCCTCCAAAAGAACTCAGCTCATCGCCAGCAACGGATCAAAGCTGGACGGAGAATGACTTTGACGAGATGAGAGAAGACGGCTTCAGTTCATCAAACTTCTCAGAGCTAAAGGAGGAATTATGTACCCAGCACAAAGAAACTAAAAATCTTGAAAAAAGAGTGGAAGAATTGATAACCAGAATAATTAACGCAGAGAAGGCCATAAATGAACAGACAGAGATGAAAACCATGACACGAGAAATAAGTGACAAATGCACAAGCTTCAGTAACCGACTTGATCAACTGGAAGAAAGAGTATCAGCGAATGAGGATCAAATGAATGAAATGAAGTGAGAAGAGAAATCTAAAGAAAAAAGAAGAAAAAGAAATGAACAAAGCCTGCAAGAAGTATGGGATTATATAAAAAGACCAAATCTACGTCTGATTGGGGTGCCTGAAAGTGAGGGGGAAAACGGAACCAAGTTGGAAAACACTCTTCAGGATATCATCCAGGAGAACTTCCCCAACCTAGTAGGGCAGGCCAACATTCAAATTCAGGAAATACAGAGAATGCCACAAAGATACTCCTCGAGAAGAGCAACTCCAAGACACATAATTACCAGATTCACCAAAGTTGAAATGAAGGAAAAAATCTTAAGGGCAGCC
>NW_020263114.1:0-2651 GCF_003255815.1 Theropithecus gelada | reverse complement strand
CTTGTGGAATTGGCAAAGTGATATTTGGAAGCCCGTAGAGGGCTACGGTGAAAAAGGAAATATCCTCAGAGGAAATCTGGAAAGAAGCTTTCTGAGAAACTACTGAGCATTCTCTTAATTCATCTCACAGTGTTAGGTCTGTGTTTCGTGGATCTCTTTGCTAGCCTTATTTCTGTTGAATCTGAGAAAGGATATTTCGGATCCCTTTGAAGACTATAGGGCCAAAGGAAATATCCTCCGATAACAAAGAGAAAGAAGTTTTCTGAGAAACTTCTTTGTGTTCTGTGAAATCATCTCACAGAGTTACATCTTTCCCCTCAAGAAGCCTTTCACTAAGACAGTTCTTGTGGAATGGGCAAAGTGATATTTGGAAGACCATAGAGGGCTATGGTGAAAAACGAAATATCCTCAGATGAAATCTGGAAAGAAGCTTTCTGAGAAACTGCTTAGTGTTCTGTTAATTCATCTCACAGAGTTACATCTGTATTTCGTGGATCTCTTTGCTAGCCTTATTTCTGTGGAATCTGAGAAGAGATATTTCGGATCCCTTTGAAGACTATAGGGCCAAAGGAAATATCCTACGATAACAAAGAGGAAGAGGCTTTGTGAGAAACTTCTTTGTGTTCTGTGATATCATCTCACAGAGTTACAGCTTTCCCCTAAAGAAGCCTTTCGCTAAGACAGTTCTAGTGGAATTGGCAAAGTGATATTTGGAAGGCCATAGGGGACTATGATGAAAAAGGAAATAAACTCAGAGGAAATCTGGAAAGCAGCTTTCTGAGACACTGCTGAGCGTTCTGTTAATTCATCTCACAGAGTTACGTCTGTATTTCGTGGATCTCTTTGCTAGCCTTATTTCTGTGGAATCTGAGAACAGACATTTCGTATCCCCTTGAAGACTATAGGGCCAAAGGAAATATGCTCCGATAAAAAAAGAGAAAGAAGCTTTCTGAGAAACTTCTTTGTGTTCTGTGAAATCATCTCACAGAGTTACAGCTTTCCCCTCAAGAAGTCTTTCTCTAAGACAGTTCTTGTGGAATTGTCAAAGTGATATTTGGAAGCCCATTGAGGGCTATGGTGAAAAGGAAATATCCTCAGATGAAATCTGGAAAGAAGCTTTCTGAGAAACTGCTAAGTGTTGTGTTAATTCATCTCACAGAGTTACATCTGTATTTCGTGGATCTCTTTGCTAGCCTTATTTCTGATGGATCTGAGAACAGATATTTCGGATCCCTTTGAAGACTATACGGCCAAAGGAAATATGCTCCGATAACAAAGAGAAAGAAGATTTGTGAGAAACTTCTTTGTGTTCTGTGATATCATCTCAGAGAGTTACAGCTTTCCCCTAAAGAAGCCTTTCGCTAAGACAGTTCTTGTGGAATTGGCAAAGTGATATTTGGAAGGCCATAGGGGACTATGGTGAAAAAGGAAATAAACTCAGAGGAAATCTGGAAAGCAGCTTTCTGAGACACTGCTGAGCGTTCTGTTAATTCATCTCACAGAGTTACATCTGTATTTCGTGGATCTCTTTGCTAGTCTTATTTCTGTGGAATCTGAGAACAGACATTTCGTATCCCCTTGAAGACTATAGGGCCAAAGGAAATATTCTCCGTTAAAAAAAGAGAAAGAAGCTTTCTGAGAAACTTCTTTGTGTTCTGTGAAATCAAATCACAGAGTTACAGCTTTCCCCACAAGAAAACTTTTGCTAAGACAGTTCTTGTGGAATTGGCAACCTGATATTTGGAAGCCCATAGAGAGCTATGGTGAAAAAGGAAATATCCTCAGATGAAATCTGGAAAGAAACTTTCTGAGAAACTGCTTAGTGCTCCGTTAATTCATCTCACAGAGTTACATCTGTAGTTCGTGGATCTCTTTGCTAGCCTTATTTCTGTGGAATCTGAGAACAGATATTTCGGATCCCTTTGAAGACTATAGGGCCAAAGAAATATCCTCCGATAACAAAGAGAAAGAAGATTTGTGAGAAACTTCTTTGTGTTCTGTGATATCATCTCACAGAGTTACAGCTTTCCCCTAAAGAAGCCTTTCGCTAAGACAGTTCTTGTGGAATTGGTAAAGTGATATTTGGAAGGCCATAGGGGACTATGGTGAAAAGGGAAATAAACTCAGAGGAAATCTGGAAAGCAGCTTTCTGAGACACTGCTGAGCGTTCTGTTAATTCATCTCACAGAGTTACATCTGTATTTCGTGGATGTCTTTGCAAGCCTTATTTCTGTGGAATCTGAGAACAGATATTTCGGATCCCCTTGAAGACTATAGGGCCAAAGGAAATATGCTCCGATAAAAAGAGAGAAAGAAGCTTTCTGAGAAACTTCTTTGTGTTTTGTGAAATCAAATCACAGAGTTACAGCTTTCCCCTCAATAAGCCTTTCACTAAGACAGTTCTTGTGGAATTGGCAAAATGATATTTGGAAGCCCATAGAGGGATATTGTGAAAAAGGAAATATCCTCAGATGAAATCTGGAAAGAAGCTTTCTGAGAAACTAGTGACTATTCCGTTAATTCATCTAACAGATTTACATCTGTATTTCGTGGATCTCTTTGCTAGCCTTATTTCTGTGGAATCTGAGAACAGATAATTCGGATCCCTTTGAAGACTATAGGGCCAAAGGAAATATCCTCCGATAAAAAAA
>NW_020263113.1:1820-2651 GCF_003255815.1 Theropithecus gelada | reverse complement strand
AGGGTATTTCCTTTGGCCCTGTAGTTTTCAAAGGGATCGGAAGTATCTGTTCTCAGATACCACAGAAATAAGGGTAGCAAAGAGATCCACGAAATACACAAGTAACTCTCTGAGAAGAATTAGCAGTACACTAAGCAGTTTCTCAGGGAGCTTCTTTCCAGATTTCATCTGAGGATGTTTCCTTTTTCACCATATCCCTCTAAGGGCTTCTAAATATCTCTTTACCAATTCCACAAGAACTGTCTTAGCGAAAGGCTTCTTGAGGGGAAAGCTGTATCTCTGTGAGATGATTTCATAGAACACAAAGGAGTTTTTCAGAAAGCTTCTTTCTCTTTGTTATCAGAGGATATTTCCTTTGGCCCTATAGTTTTCAAAGGGATCGGAAGTATCTGTTCTCAGATACCACAGAAATAAGGGTAGCAAAGAGATCCACGAAATACAGATGTAACTCTATGAGTGGAAGTCACACATCACAGAGCAGTTTTGCAGAAAGCTTCTTTCCAGATTTCATCTAAGGATATTTCCTTTTTCACGATAGCCCTCTATCGGCTTCCAAATATCTCTTTGCCAATTCCACAAGAACTGTCTTAGCGAGAGGCTTCTCGAGGGGAAAGCTGTAACTCTGTGAGATGATTTCACAGAACACAAAGAAGTTTCTCAGAAAGATTCTTTCTCTTTGTTATCGGAGGATATTTCCTTTGACCCTATATTCTTCAAAGGGATCCGAAATATCTGTTCTCAGATTCCACAGAAATAAGGCTAGCAAGGAGATCCACGAAATACAGATGTAACTCGGTGAGATGAATTAACAGAACACTAAGCAGTTTCTCA
>NW_020263113.1:627-1765 GCF_003255815.1 Theropithecus gelada | reverse complement strand
GCTTCTTGAGGGGAAAGCTGTAACTCTGTGAGATGATTTCACAGAACACAAAGAAGTTTCTGACAGAGCTTCTTTCTCTTTGTAATCGAAGGATATTTCCTTTGGCCCTATAGTCTTCAAAGGGATAGGAAATATCTGTTCTCAGATTCCACTGAAATAAGGCTAGCAAAAGATCCACGAAATACAGATGTAACTCTGTGAGTGGAAGTCACACATCGCAGAGCAGTTTCTCAGAAAGCTTCTTTCCAGATTTCATCTGAGGATATTTCCTTTTTCACCATAGCCCGCTGAGGGCTTCCAAATATGCCTTTGCCAATTCCACAAGAACTGTCTTAACGAAAAGCTTCTTGAGCGGAAAGCTGTAACTCTGTGAGATGATTTCACAGAACACAAAGCATTTTCTCAGAAAGCTTCTTTCTCTTTGTTATCGGAGGATATTTCCTTTGGCCCTATAGGCTTCAAAGGGATCCGAAATATCTGTTCTCAGATTCCACAGAAATAAGGCTAGCAAAGAGATTCACGAAATACAGATGTAACTGTGTGAGATGAATTAACAGAACACTAAGCAGTTTCTCAGAAAGCTTCTTTCCAGATTTCATCTGAGGATATTTCCTTTTCCACTATAGCCCTCTATGAGCTTCCAAATATCACTTTGCCAATTAGACAAGAACTGTCTTAGCTAAAGTCTTCTGGAGGGGAAACCTGTAACTCTGTGAGATGATTTCACAGAACACAAAGAAGTTTCTCACAAAGCTTCTTTCTCTTTGTTATCGGAGGATATTTCCTTTGGCCCTATAGTCTTCAAAGAAATCCGAAATATCTGTTCGCAGATTCCACAGAAAGAAGGCTAGCAAGGAGATTCACGAAATACACATGTAACACTGTGAGTGGAAGTCACACATCACAGAGCAGTTTCTCAGAAAGCTTCTTTCCAGATTTCATCTGAGGATATTTCCTTTCTCACCATAGCCCTCTGTGGGCTACCAAATATCACTTTGCCAAATCCACAAGAACTGTCTTGGCGAAAGGCTTCTTGACGGGAAAGCTGTAACTCTGTGAGATGATTTCACAGAACACAAAGAAGTTTCTCAGAAAGCTTCTTTCTCTTTGTTATCGGACGATATTTCCTTTGGCCCTA
>NW_020263113.1:0-568 GCF_003255815.1 Theropithecus gelada | reverse complement strand
GCTTCCTGAGGGGAAAGCTGTAACTCTGTGAGAAGATTTCACAGAACACAAAGAAGTTTCTCAGAAAGCTTCTTTCTCTTTGTTATCGGAGGATATACCCTTTGGCCCTATAGTCTTCAAAGGGATCCAAAATATCTGTTCTCAGATTCCACAAAAATAAGGCTAGCAAAGAGATCCACGAAATACAGATGTAACTCTGTGAGTGGAAGTCACACATCACAGAGCAGTTTCTCAGAAAGCTTCTTTCCAGATTTCATCTGAGGATATTTCCTTTTTCACCATAGCCCTCTAGGGGCTTCCAAATATCACTTTGCCAATTCCACAAGAACTGTCTTAGCGAAAGGCTTCTTGAGGGGAAACTGTAACTCTGTGAGATGATTTCACAGAACGCAAAGAAATTTCTCAGTAAGGTTCTTTCTCTTTGTTATCGGAGGACATTTCCTTTGACCCTGTAGTCTTCAAACGGGCCCGAAATATCTGTTCTCAGATTCCACAGAAATAAGGCTAGCAAAGAGATCCAGGAAATACAGATGTAATTCTGTGAGTGGAAGTCACACATCAGAGAGCA
>NW_020263112.1:0-2652 GCF_003255815.1 Theropithecus gelada | reverse complement strand
TAGGGCCAAAGGAAATATCCTGCGATAACAAAGAGGAAGAAGCTTTCTGAGAAACTTCTTTGTGTTCTGTGAAATCATCTCACAGAGTTACAGCTTTCCCCTCAAGAATCGTTTTGCTAGGACAGTTCTTGTGGAATTGTCAAAGTGATATTTGGAACCCCATAGAGGCCTAAGGTGAAAAATGAAATATTCTCAGATGAAATCTGGAAAGAAGCTTTCTGAGAAACTGCTTAGTGTTCTGTTAATTCATCTCACAGAGTTACATCTGTATTTCCTGGATCTCTTTGCTAGCCGTATTTCTGTGGAATCTGTGAACAGATATTTCGGATCCATTTGAAGACTATAGGGCCAAAGGAAATATCCTCCGATAACAAGGAGAAAGAAGTTTTCTGAGAAACGACTTTGTGTTCTGTGAAATCATCTCACAGAGTTACAGCTTTCCCCTCAAGAAGCCTTTCGCTAATACAGTTCTTTTGGAATTGGCAAAGTGATATTTGGAAGCCCATAGAGGGCTATGGTGAAAAAGGAAATATCCTCAGATGAAATTTGGAAAGAAGCTTTCGGAGAAACTGCTTAGTGTTCTGTTAATTCGTCTCAGAGAGTTACATCTGTATTTCGTGGATCTCTTTGCTAGCCTTATTTCTGTGGAATCTGAGAACAGATATTTCGGATCCCTTTGAAGACTATAGGGCCAAAGGAAATAACCTCCGATAACAAAGAGAAAGAAGCTTTCTGTGAAACTTCTTTGTGTTCTGTGAAATCATCTCACAGACTTACAGCTTTCCCCTCAAGAAGCCTTTCGCTAAGACAGTTCTTGTGGAATTGGCAAAGTGATATCTGGAAGCCCATAGAGGGCAATGGCGAAAAAAGAAATACCCTCACATGAAATGTGGAAAGAAGCTTTCTGAGAAACTGCTTAGTGTTCTGTTAATTCATCTCACAGAGTTACATCTGTATTTCGTGGATCTCTTTGCTAGCCTTATTTCTGTGGAATCTGAGAACAGATATTTCGAATGCCTTTGAAGACTATAGGGCCAAAAGAATTATCCTCCGATAACAAAGAGAAAGAAGCTTTCTGAGAATCTTCTTTGTGTTCTGCGAAATCATCTCACAGAGTTACAGCTTTCCCCTCAAGAAGCCTTTCGGTAAGACAGTTCTTGTGGAATTGGCAAAGTGATATTTGGAAGCACATAGAGGGCTATGGTGAAAAACGAAATATTCTCAGATGAAATCTGGAAAGAAGCTTTCTGAGAAACTGCTTAGTGTTCTGGTAATTCATCTCACAGATTTACATCTGTATTTCATGGATCTCTTTGCTAGCCTTATTTCTGTGGAATCTTAGAACACATATTTCGGATCCCTTTGAACACTATAGGGCCAAAGGAAATATCCTCCGATAACAAAGAGAAAGAAGCTTTCTGAGAAACTACTTTGATTTCTTTGAAATCATTTCGCAGAGTTACAGCTTTCCCCTCAAGAAGCCTTTTGCTAGGACAGTTCTTGTGGAATTGGAAAAGTGATATTTGGAAGCCCATAGAGGGCTATGGTGAAAAAGCAAATATCCTCAGATGAAATTTGGAAAGAAGCTGTCTGAGAAACTGCTTAGTGTTCTGTTAATTCATCTCAGAGAGTTACAGCTGTATTTCGTGGATCTTTTTGCTAGCCTTATTTCTGTGGAATCTGAGAACAGATATTTCGGATCCCTTTGAAGACTATAGGGCCAAAGGAAATATCCTCCGATAACAAAGAGAAAGACGCTTTCTGAGAAACTTCTTTGTGTTCTGCGAAATCACCTTACAGAGTTACAGCTTTCCTCTCAAGAAGCCTTTCGCTAAGACACTTCTTGTGGAATTGGCAAAGTGATATTTGGAAGCCCATAGAGAGCTATGGTGAAAAAGGAAATATCCTCAGATGAAATCTGGAAAGAAGCTTTCTGAGAAACTGGTTAGTGTTCTGTTAATTCATCTCACAGAGTTACATCTCTATTTCGTGGATCACTTTCCTAGCCTTATTTCCGTGGAATCTGAGAACAGATATTTCGGATCCCTTTGAAGACTCTAGGGCCAAAGGAAATATCCTCCGACAACAAAGAGAAAGAAGCTTTCTGAGAAACTTCTTTGTGTTCTCTGAAATCATCTCACAGAGTTACAGCTTTCCCCTCAATAAGCCTTTAACTAAGACAGTTCTTGTGGAATTGGCAAAGTGATATTTGGAAGTCCTTTGAGGGCTATGGTGAAAAACGAAATATCCTCCGATGAAATCTGGAAAGAAGCTTTCTGAGAAACTGCTTAGTGTTCTGTTAATTCATCTCACAGTGTTACATCTGTGTTTCGTGGATCTCTTTGCTAGCCTTATTTCTGTGGAATCTGAGAACAGATATTTCGGATCCCTTTGAAGAGTATAGGGCGAAAGGAAATATCCTCCGATAAAAAAGTGAAAGAAGCTTTCTGAAAAAATTCTTTGTGTTCTGTGAAATAATCTCAAGGAGTTACAGCTTTCCCCTCAGGAAGCCTTTCGCTAAGACAGTTCTTGTGGAATTATAAAAGTGATATTTGGAAGCCCAGAGTGGGCTACGGTGAAAAAGGAAATATCCTCCGATGAAATCTGGAAAGAAGCTGTCTGAGAAACTGCTTAGTGTTCTGTTAATTCATC
>NW_020263111.1:1150-2652 GCF_003255815.1 Theropithecus gelada | reverse complement strand
TTTCGAGGACCAGTTTGCTAGCCTTATTTCTGTGGAATCTGAAAACATATATTTCGGATCCCTTTGAAGACTACATGGCCAGAGGAAATGTCCTCCGATAACAAAGAGAAAGAAGCTTTCTGAGAAACTACTTTGTGTTCTATGAAATCGTCTCACAGAGTTACAGCTTTGCCCTCAAGAAGCCTTTAGCTAAGAGAGTTCCTGTGGAATTGGCAAAGTGATATTTGGAAGCCCATAGAAGGCTATGGTGAAAAAAGAAATATCCTCAAATGAAATCTGGAAAGAAGCTATCTGAGAAACTTCTTAGTGTTTTTTAATTCATCTCACAGAGTTACATCTGTATTTCGTGGATCTCTTTGCTACCGTTATTTTTGTGGAATCTGAGAACAGATATTTCGGAACCCTTTGAAGACTATAGGGCCAAAGGAAATATCCTCCCATAACAAAGAGAAGTAACCTTTCTGAGAAACTTCTTTGTGTTCTGTGAAATCATCTCACAGAGTTACAGCATTCCCCTCAAGAAGACTTTCGTAAAGACAGTTCTTGTGGAATTGGCAAAGTAATATTTGGAAGCCCATAGAGGGCTATGGGGAAAAAGGAAATATCCTCAGATGAATTCTGGAAAGAAGCTCTCTGAGAAACTGGTTAGTGTTCTGTTAATTCATCTCACAGATTTACATCTGTGTTTCGTGGATCTCTTTGCTAGCCTTATGTCTTTGGAATCTGAGAAGAGATATTTCGGATCCGTTTGAAGACAATAGGGACAAAGGAAATATCCTCCGATAACAAAGACAAAGAAGCTTTCTAAGAAACTTCTTTGTGTTCTGTGAAATCATCTCACAGAGTTACAGCTTTCCCCTCAAGAAGCCTTTCGCTTAGACAGTGCTTGTAGAATTGGCAAAGTGATATTTGGAGGCCCATAGAGGGCTATGGTGAAAAAGGAAATATCCTCAAATGAAATCTACAAGGAAGCTTTCTGAGAAACTGCTTAGTGTTCTGTTAATTCATCTCACAGAGTTACATCTGTATTTCGTGTATATCTTTGCTAGTCTTATTTCTGTGGAATCTGAGAACAGATATTTCGGATCCCTTTGAAGACTATACGGCCAATGGAAATCTTCTCCGATAACAAAGGGAAAGAAGCTTTCTGAGAAACTTCTTTGTGTTCTATGAAATCGTCTCACAGAGTTACAGCTTTCCCCTCAAGAAGTATTTCGCTAAGACAGTTCCTGTGGAATTGGCAGAGAGATATTTGGAAGCCCTTAGAGGGCTATGGTGAAAAATGAAATATCCTCAGATGAAATCTGGAAAGAAGCTTTCTGAGAAACTGCTTAGTGTTCTGTTAATTCATCTCACAGAGTTACATCTGTATTTCGTGGATCTCTTTGCTAGCCTTATTTCTGTGGAATCTGAGAACAGATATTTCGGATCCCTTTGAAGACTATAGGGCCAAAGGAAATATCCTCCCATAACAAAGAGAAAGAACCTTTCTGAGAAACTTC
>NW_020263111.1:0-1109 GCF_003255815.1 Theropithecus gelada | reverse complement strand
GAAAAAGGAAATATCCTCCGATGAAATCTCTAAAGAAGCTTTCTCAGAAACTGCTTAGTGTTCTGTTAATTCATCTCACAGAGTTACATCAGTATTTCGTGGATCTCTTTGCTAGCCTTATTTCTGTGGAATCTGAGAACAGATATTTCAGATCCCTTTGAAGACTATAGTGGCAAAGGAAATATCCTCCGATAACAAAGAGAAAGAAGCTTTCTGAGAAACTTCTTTGTGTTCCGTGAAATCATCTCACAGAGTTACAGCTTTTCCCTCAAGAAGCCTTTCGTTAAGACAGTTCTTGTGGAATTGGCAAAGTGATATTTGGAAGCCCATAGAGGGCTATGCTGAAAAAGGAAATATCCTCAGATGAAATCTGGAAAGAAGCTTTCTGAGAAACTGCTTAGTGTTCTGTTAATTCATCTCACAGCAGTACATCTCTGTTTCGAGGATCTCTTTGCTAGCCTTATTTCTGTGGAATCTCAGAAGAGATATTTCTTATCCCGTTGAAGACTATATGGCTAAAGGGAATATCCTCCGATAACAAACAGAAAGAAGCTTTCTGACAAGCTTGTGTTCTGTGAAATCATCTCACAGAGCTACAGCTTTCCCCTCAAGAAGCCTTTCGCTAAGACAGTTCTTGTGGAATTGGCAAAGTGATATTTGGAAGCCCATAGAGGGCTATGGTGAAAAAGGAAATGTCCTCAGATGAAATCTGGAAAGAAGCTTTCTGAGAAACTGCTTAGTGTTCTGTTAATTCATGTCACAGAGTTACGTCTCTGTTTCCTGGATCTCTTTGCTAGCCTTATTTCTGTGGAATCTCAGAACCGATATTTCGGATCCCTTTGAAGACTATAGGGCCAAAGGAAATATCCTCCGATAACAAAGAGAAAGAAGCTTTCTGGGAAACTTCTTTGTGTTCTGTGAAATCATCTCACAGAGTTACAGCTTTCCCCTCCAGATGCCTTTCGTTAAGACAGGTCTTGTGGAATTGGCAAAGTGATATTTGGAAGGCCATAGAGGGCTAGGGTGAAAAAGGAAATATCCTCAGATGAAATCTGGAAAGAGGCTATCTGAGAAACTGCTTAGTGTTCTGTTAATTCATCTCACAGAGT